>NW_019396513.1:127233-138078 GCF_000591075.1 Eurytemora carolleeae
GGTTGGAAGGAGGTTGGAAGGAGGTTGGAAGGAGGTAGGAAGGTGGTTGGAAGGAAGTAGGAAGGGGGTTGAAAGGTGGTTGGAAGGAGGTAGGAAGGAGGTTGGAAGGAGGTTGGAATGAGGGTGGAAGGAGGTTGGAAGGAGGATGGAAGGAGGTTCGAAGGTGTTTGGAAGGATGTTGGAAGAAGGCATGGAAGGAGGTTAGAAAGAGGTTAGAAGGAGGTTGGAAAGAGGTTGCAAGGAGGATGGAAGGAGGTAGGAAGGAGGTCAAACGTAAAGATCAAAAGAATCAAAAGTCGACAAAAGGATATTTTGATAAAAGTGATTGACAATTAAGATATATCATGGATAAATCAGTTAACAGGAAAATAGCTAAATTGTAAATAGTTTAGTTGATGCATATTTATAAATAAAATAATGAGGGATGATTTAAAGCGTGAATACAAGTGAAAAATAAGAAATGACGTCTGAGCAGAGAAGCGGGAAAAAAACGTAAAAATAAGTAACTGATAAACTGCAGGTTTACAGATCAACATTAGACTATACAATCCTTAAAGGGACTGTTAGCGTATATGCTGCAGGTTTACAAATCAACATTAGACTAAACATTTCTTAAAGGGACTGTTAGCGTATATACTGCAGGTTTACAGATCAACATTAGACTAAACATTTCTTAAAAAGACTGTTAGCGTGTATACTGCAGGTTTACAGATCAACATTAGACTATACAAGCCTTAAAGGGACTGTTAGCGTATATACTGCAGGTTTACAGATCAACATTAGACTATACGATTCTTAAAGCGACTGTTAGCGTATATACTGCAGGTTTACAAATCAACATTAGACTAAACATTTCTTAAAGAGACTGTTAGCGTATATACTGCAGGTTTACAGATCAACATTAGACAAAACATTTCTTAAAGGGACTGTTAGCGCAGGGGCGGATACAGGGGGGTGGCGGGGGGACATTCGCCACCCCCTGACAGATTCAGGGAGATTTCGAGGCAAAAAATGTTCCCAATTTTATAAATCGAATGTGTTTTTCAATTTCAAGCTTTTTTTATTTAATGGAAATCTTGACTTTCTTTTAATTCTTTAGTTTAATTTAAAAATCAACGACAACAAGTAAATGTTATTGTTAACGATAAATTTAGAATTAGAAATTTGTAAGAAACTAGACTTAAGTTATAATATTGTTCATATCTAGTAATGTTACTCACTTAAATCCTGTATCCGCCCCTGTGTTAGCGTACATACTGCAGGTTTACAAATCAACATTAGACTAAACAATCCTTAAAGGGACTGTTAGCGTATATACTGCAGGTTTACAAATCAACATTAGACTAAACAATCCTTAAAGGGACTGTTAGAGTAATTTTCATTGACTCTCCATGCTCGATGGCGATGTCTGATCAGATAAAAAATGTGAAAGATATCGTCGTTTTTCTAACTCTAAACGTGTTTATTTCTGTGAGTTCACCTATTGCTTCATAAAAGCAAGATTTGCGCAAATCTCTTTGGCATAGAAACCGCAAATGAAAATAAGAAGTTTAAAGGGCAAAGAACAGCATATCTATTATCTAATTCATACTTGATCAGACAAAGCTTTCAAGGCTACCGTTGTAAATCGGGCATTGTCATCTTAGTCCCTTTAAATGGCTTCAGCCAATATAGAATAAAAATAAATTGATATAAACAGAATAAAATGAATGTTTAAATTTGCAGTTAGAAAGATAGATAGATAAGTAGTTGAGTTAATCTAATTTAAATCCAATTATAAATTACCGAAATATATATTTGCTAATCCATCTCTATCCATTGTTAACAAAACATATCTATGAAAATACTAAAAGCTTCGCATTCCTCTTGAAATAAACTCTACAATTGTAGAGTCAAGTGTCCAATTCACATCAGTACCCTGTAAACAATTGACAAATTAAGGATGAAGGATCTCAAAGCATGTATATCTATAGAAACATTTGAAATTGAAACACTTTTGTTTGTAATAAGCTCTTCAATATTTCAAAATATTAATATTTATCTACTTTCTAAAATAAATATTTACATTCGAATTTTTGGAATTAGATTTTTAACATTAACTGAGTTAAGTTCACACTTGGTACTCTAACATTTTAGTTTTTACTGCAGTTTGAACACTATTTTAGAGATATGCACACCAAGTTCTCTGCCCTCGATGATCAGTCAAAGGTTTCCCCTCTTTACTTGTAGGATTCTTGAAATTACGCTGGATTCGATTTTTTTTTGTATTGTTTGGTGTATTTTCTTTGTAGCTTAGACATGTTTAGATGTAGTTAGTCTTGCGTGACATACAGCTTTATAAATATAAATAGATATGTATAGATTATCTTTAAATGAACATATGCCTACCTACTCCCGGCCAAGCTTAATCGGAGATTAGTGTGTAACCCCACTAAACATTAGAACTAAACAAAGAAATGTCGTCTTTTATCATTAGTTGGTTTCAATTACTTCAGAAAAATTGTAAAGTTGATGAATCTTTATATTGTGGTTTGTTCTAGTTTCTGAGAATATATTGCTCTTTCCAGGAAAAGAACGCCAATGGCCCATAACTTTGTTTACATAAAAAGTGTGATGGAGTTTTTGAGAGGATAAGGGTTCCTGATCTACGTTCCTTGATTCTACCAACAGTTCTAATAGAAGGGTTCCTGGTATACTTTCCTTGGTTCTACCAACAGTTCTAATAGAAGGGTTCCTGGTCTACTTTCCTTGGTTCTACCAACAATTCTTCTGATAAAATTAAGAGAGATGTTCAAAATAGAAATATGAAGAGTAAGTATTTTAGATATTATATCCCGGGTGAGAAGATGAAACTATATCCCGGGTGATAAGATAAAATTATATCCCGGGTGAGAAGATGAAATTATATCCCGGGTGAGAAGATATCCCGGGTGAGAAAAAGAAATTATATCCCGAGTGAGATGATGAAATTATATCCCGGGTGAGATGATGAAATTATATCCCGGGTGAAAAGATAAAATTATATCCCGGGTGAGAAGATGAAATTATATCCAGGGTGAAAAGATGAAATTATATCCCAGGTGAGAAGATGAAATCATATCCCGGGTGAGAAGATGAAATTATATCCCGGGTGAGAAGATGTTCTGGTCCGGCTCGTGTCATGATTATACAGGGTTAACCAGGGGGCCAGCTGCTCATCAGGGGCAATCTACAATTTCATATTAGCATTACTTTTATTATTGTTATTATTAATATTGATATTGTTATTATTACTATTGTTATCATTATTATAACTAATATTATTATTATCATTACTTTTATTATTGTTATTCTTAATATTGATATTGTTATTATTACTATTGTTATCATTATTATAACTAATTTTATTATTATCATTACTTTTATTATTATTAATATTGATATTTTTATCATTATTATTGTTATCATTATTGTAACTAATGTTATTATTATCATTACTTTTATTATTAATATTATGTATATTGATATTGTTATTATTACTATTGTTATTATGATTATTACTTTTGTAATTGGTATATTATTACTATTTTTATCATTGTTTTAATTTTCTGAATATTTTTTAAAGATTTTAAAAATTCAATGTATATCTACTTTATAATAAAAATAAAATAAGCTAATAAAATTCATGTGGTAATCTATATAAACAATAAACAAATAAAAATAGAAATAAAAACGATATCCATTTTTTATTGTTATATATAATCATGGTTATTGCAGTATATTGGTAAAAAACAAGTTCAAGAACATATAAAAATTTAAAATAAATTCTTTAATAGAGACCAGATTTTACGAATAGCGATATTGGGTTTAGGTGCGTAGTTGTGGTTTAAAAACTTCTCTGTTGCGCTTGATCCAGTGAAAGAAAAAGGAATTCGCTTCATCATATTTGGTCTCAGGTTATCTAAACATATCTGTTAAAAATGCTTTTATTGGCGAATTTTTTTATTTTTGATATGTGTTCTAGCAATGTTGTGTGCAGACTGATAATACTAATTATCTATATTATATTGATATCATTCATGTGTATTATCTTTTTTCACATAATATTCAAATCAAGTGAAAGTTATCACACGAAATATATTAGCACTGTTTTCTATATTCTGACTGAAGGGATCATTATAGGTGCAAACTCATTTTAATAGATTATTCATGACGAAGTAACTATTTTATTATAGGAAATTTATACTCTGCTTTTTTATAGAAATTGTTTATGGATCCTGACTGCCGTGTAAACTTGCAACAATTCTCAAGACATGGTCGATTTTGAATGATTTACCTCTGTAACTAAATTGCACTTTTTTGTAGCCCTTGACATGCACGTTTTAGTTTTACAAGTTTTAGACAAAATTCTCTTAGGTTCACTGTGGTACTACAATTTTTAATAGAGCATTTTTTTATCTGGATGGATTGCAGCTATTAGGAAGGATGGATGAATAGATGAATGGAGGGTTTAACTATCTAATTAAGTAAGTCTACATCAGTATTACCAGTAGATAAAGCAGATGTGTGAAAATTAGAAAATCCAAATTATGGGTTTTCAGCAGAATCATTCAGCTATCTATCTCTCTATCCTTCTATCAATCTATCTTTTGTAAATTTATCTATGTAATTATCTGTAATACTTCTTTGTCTTTTTTATCTTGTTAACTAATTTGTATCTGTTTAACATAGCTTTTATCTGTTCAGCTATCTTTTATCTGTTCAATTACTTTTTATCTGTTTGACAAAGCTTTTATCTGTTCAATTATATTTTATCTGTTTGACAAAGTTTTTATCTGTTCAACTATCTTTTATCTGTTCAATTACATATTATCCGTTTAACATAGCTTTTATTTCTTCAACTATCTTTTATCTGTTCAATTAAATTTTATCTGTTAAACAAAGCTTTTATCTGTTAAGCTATCTTTTATCTGTTCAACAATCTTTTATCTGTTCAGCTATCTTTTATCTGTTCATCTATCTTTTATCTGTCTAACATAGCTTTTATTTTTTCAGCTATCTTTTATCTGTTCAATTACATTTTATCTATCTGTACATACCTCTATAACATGTTCTATAAAAAATATATGGTCATTTGGCTGACGGTGGAGAAAAAAATGATATGCACAGTTAAATTAGGTTGCAACTATCCGTCTTGAAACACTGAATTAAGAAAGGTTGAAATCGTAAACCGGTTTTGGAAAGATATTTACCAGAGTATCAAAATAACTTTTTTAAATATATAAAAACATTTACATCATGTGAGTTTCAAAAATGTTTCAGAAAAAATTAGTTTTTACCTTTGGTCTCTCTCTTGTTGCATGGATCTGCTGTTTAGTTATATATATATTAGGAAGCTGGATCCACGAATATAGAAAACTAAAAAGTTAATGAAAGGTGAAAGCATTTATCATTTTACCAATTTAATTTGAAGGCAGGGGCGGCCATTATTTAAACTATAAAACTGGTGAATAAATGACTTGTATAGAGAACCTAATGAAAGTATACCATTATAAGTATTGTTTAGTAACTACACCGCTTAGTAGAGTATTAATTATTAGTTAATTAAAAATGAGATTTAAAAATTGTGAAGAAAATTTTTTGTAGCAATATTTTTAATTCTGACCTTCATACCTTAGGATTATGCTCTAGAAAGAAAATGATCAAGAGATAAACCCATTTTGACGTTATTGGATACAAACAAGGCAGCATTGTTTTCAGATTTACACAAAAATATCAATAACATCCCATGATGTATTTTCTACGCAAGTTAATATGAATGGTTACCCACAAAGGATGTGACTGTAAAGACGACACAGAACTCTAAAAAAATGACGATCTCTCGGTAGAATTAAATTAAAAGGGATTATTTAATGATTGGTAAAAGAAAGAAACGAGTTAACAGTTGCAGAAAATCAAACATATAAGGAACATGGACACTAAAAACAGATAGACAAGCCAAATACATACATATAAAGTTGTAATATCTGTTGGTCTGTCAGTCTGTCTGTTTGTTTAACCGATCTTAACTCAGAAACCCCGGGATCGATTAGTCTCAAATTTTGATTGGGGAAATCGGGAGAGCCAACGGGAATCTTATTAGTTTGAGATTCTAATTTGTGTGGGTCGACTTTAAAAGCAAAAATTTAGTTTCCCGGTAAAAACGTCCAAGTGCTGGTAAACGGCTGGAGTATCTTTGATTACCCTAGACAACGCTGGGTTCCCAGGCTAGTATATTTATAAATGTATATTTATCATATAAATAGATAGATACTTCTGATGAGTTTGGTTCCCAGGCATCTATTGTATTCAAACTATTGAAAACTAGTTTGATGGATAGAGCTAAGCTATGTTTACACTAAATACATCGGGTAGTTTACATCAAAAACTAATTAATTCACGGGTTGAATATATTCTCCTGCATTAAAAAAAAAAAAAACATTTATCACTAAAAATAAATAGATATTTTTTTTAAGAAATAAAAATTTGAATTTTCACGAAAATTACCCCTGTTGATGTACGAATAATTACCCCCCCCCCCCCCTAATGACTAATTAGCTCTGGATTCATCCCTAATCTGATATCTCTCATAATCTTACTTCCCACTCATCCTTTTATAAACATTATAGATTACATCACGTAAATTTATCATTTATTTTTAATATTTTGTTCATATCATTTTGATAATATTTCAGATTGCAATATTTTTCCCAACAGAGGGGAGGGCGGGGGGAGGGAGGGTCTCATTCTTCTATAGAAAATATTATATTTATGACAATTCCAACCCCCTTCACCCCCTCGCTACCCTTCTTTTAATTTAGTCAAGTTTAACTAGACACCGTGATTGGAGGAGAGGGGCGGGATCTGAAATGAAATCAACCAATCAGATGAATTCTCATGTTAAATCTGAGCTCTGTGATTGGAGGAGAGGGCGGGGTCGAAATACAATTAAGCCAATAAGAAAACAGACCCAGTTTTCTCCTGCCGTGATTCATCTTAAGAAAATTGATAGTTAATAGTATGAATTCTGTGTGCTTGTTTACCTTTCCTGATAACAAAGAAAAGAAACTAAAAGAAACTATTTTTACCTTTTTAAGACACTTTGAATTAAATGTCTCTATATATCTATTCCAATATCATGAATGGGCCGTTTTGACTCACTATAGTTTCAGTAAAAGTAAATATTTTCATTTAATGATTGATAGCGCCGATATAAGGATTTATCTCTATTTGGATAATGAGATAGATAGAAAGATAGATGTTACCGCCATACCATTTCTATTGGTTCTGAATCGACACCAAACACATGACTGAACCCTGAATCGATTGGATCAGGTGCTAATGGACTCGGCATACAGGAGACTTCAAATCTTAACTATATCCTATCTATATATCTTATATATTTAATTGTTAACAGATAAACGTCAAACTTTTTGTTTCACCTTACATGACCCAAGGGAAGATTTATGGATGCTCAGAATTACAAAAAATTTTGATTTATGTAAAATTTTGAAAATCCACAAAAAAATTGTTAATCATATTTGTTGATTATATTTGTTAATATTTTTAAATTGCAAAACAGGTTTTCCCCAAAATCAAAAAAATAAAACCTAGAAAAGTCGGGTTTCAATTTTCCATACACCATATTTCAGTGGAAGTAAATATTTCCATTTAGTGTATAGCGCCGATATAAGGATTCATCTCTAATTGGATAATGAGATAGATAGAAATATAGATTTGTTACCGCCATAATATTTCTATCGGTTCAGAATAGACACCAAACCCATGACTGAATCCTGATAGGATCAGGCGTTAATGGAGTCGGCATACTAGAATGCATATGTTGTTGAGTAAACCATAGAGAGGCACCCTTTTAATTAATAATTTCTACTTACCTGGTATTTTCTTTTTATTGTATCTCACAGGCACGAATATTAATCATGGGATGATGCAATGATACTACTTGTGTCAGCAGAGGCACAAATATTAATCATGGGATGATGCAATGATACTACATTGTGTCAGCAGGCACGAATATTAATCATGGGATGATTCAATGATACTACTTGTGTCAGCAGGCACGAATATTAATCATGGGATGATGCAATGATACTACTTGTTTCAGCAGGCACGAATATTAATCATGGGATGATGCAATTATACTGCTTGTTTCAGCAGGCAAGAATATTAATTTTGGGATGATGCAATGATACTACTTGTGTCAGCTGGCACGAATATTAATCATGGGATGATGCAATGATACTACTTGTGTCCGCAGAGGCACAAATATTAATCATGGGATGATGCAATGATACTACATTGTGTCAGCAGGCACGAATATTAATCATGGGATGATGCAATGATACTACTTGTGTCCGAAGGCACGAATATTAATCATGGGATGATGCAATGATACTACTTATATAAAAATTAAATGCACTTTGCAGTTTTAAATTACTCATGGCCAGGCAAGTATGAAGTTTGATATTGAAAAAGAAGTTTGGAAAACGGATTTCTGAATTCAAGAACTATTCGCAAAAATATTTTCATTGAAAAGTTTGTTCTGAAAAGTCTTAATGCCACCAGGCAAGCATGATGGACAAAAATGCACTTTGCAGATTTACGTAAATTTTCCGATTCTAAATTTAAACGCTAATAAATCGATCTAATTTCGGAAAAAGTTTCTGAAATCAAAATCTACGCACTTATCAAAATGATAAGGCTTATATGGCACTCTGTACTCCACTATAGTTTCAGTAGAAATAAATATTTCCATTTATTGTTAGCGCGGATTGAAGGATTCATAGTTCTAATTGGATAATTGAGATAGATAGAAAGATGTTACCGTCATACTATTTCTATTGGTTCAGAATAGACAACAAACACATGACTAAACCCTGATTGGATGAGGCGCTAATGGATTCGGCATACAGGAGTGGCCTCACCCTTTCCTGTTTTTTGAATATGCTTTACTTTTCCTTTAAAAGTTGCCACCCTAGCTTTCTCTTTTTGATTAAATTGGGGCATTTCCAAAAATAATATGAAAACATTTTTTTTCGGGAAAAATTGTTAAAAAATTGTTTAAACAATAAACATTCCTTGGGGTCATGTGAGTCCCCACAAAAAATCGGCCCGATCGGTTCAGCCGTTTCGACGTTGATCTGGGATACAAACAAACAAATAAACAGACAGACAGACAACCAACATCTTTATATAGATAGAGAGTATCTACTCTATTCAATTATATAGTTTCAGACGTAAATAAGAAGTAAAGGCAGCTTATATATATATTTGTATGCATGATTTGAGTTGATCTAATTGAAAGATCCTAATTGCTTAGGATTATCATGGATTAGACCTAGACCTAGACCTAGACCTAGACCTAGACCTAGACCTAGACCTAGACNATAGGATAGAATAGGATAGAATAGGATAGAATAGGATAGAATAGGATAGAATAGGATAGAATAGGAATGAATAGGATAGAATAGGATAGAAAAGGATAGAATAGGATAGAATAGGATAGAACAGGAAAGAATAGGATAGAATAGGATATAATAGGATATAATAGGATAGAATAGGATAGAATAGGATAGAACAGGATAGAACAGGATAGAATAGGAAAAAATAGTATAGAATAGGATAGAATAGGATAGAATAGGATATGAATAAATATTGGCTTCCTGGTTTCTAAATGGTTTGTATAGAAAAGATATATAAAATGTTCTAAACATCCATATTATAAGAACAATAGAACATGAAGTAGGTTCCCAGCCCTTTGTATTATACTACTAGAGTATATATTACTCTCAATATGTATTGATCTAATCTTCATGCTTTAATTCTACTTTAAACTCAATTGTGCGAAAGAGAATCGTATTTTTTTACTTCATTTTTTAGATTATTCTTTTTCTAATATTGTTCTCTTTTCCTCTCTTCCTTTTCTTTTGGCCTAGGGGTAACCCTTTTTACTTTCCG
This sequence comes from Eurytemora carolleeae, assembly GCF_000591075.1. Classification (NCBI taxonomy): domain Eukaryota; kingdom Metazoa; phylum Arthropoda; class Copepoda; order Calanoida; family Temoridae; genus Eurytemora; species Eurytemora carolleeae. Next base: position 137,230 of record NW_019396513.1, read on the forward strand.
GGGGGGGGGGTCAGTCTTCGTGGGGGTCCCACTCTGGGAACCGTAGTTTTTACTTATCCAGGGGGAAGGTTGGCTCGACCCTTATATAGCCCCGGTTCTGCGAATATATTCCTCTCCATGTTCTCTTCCCTGCCCCCTCTAAGAGTAAAAGATAAGTGGTAATGAGTAAAGTTATGTTTCGTGACCCCGACTAATGAGATGTTTAACCTAAACTAAACCTAAACATCTTCCCAACTCTAATTGATAGTTTTACAAACATGGTATTAGTTGGGAAACTAGGGAGTATTGGTTTCTTTTCTTTTCTTATCATCTATACTAAATGATACTACTTGTGTCAGCAGGCACGAATATTAATCATGGGATGATGCAATGATACTACTTGTGTCAGCAGGCACGAATATTAATCATGGGATGATGCAATGATACTACTTGTGTCCGAAGGCACGAATATTAATCATGGGATGATGCAATGATACTACTTATATAAAAATTAAATGCACTTTGCAGTTTTAAATTACTCATGGCCAGGCAAGTATGAAGTTTGATATTGAAAAAGAAGTTTGGAAAACGGATTTCTGAATTCAAGAACTATTCGCAAAAATATTTTCATTGAAAAGTTTGTTCTGAAAAGTCTTAATGCCACCAGGCAAGCATGATGGACAAAAATGCACTTTGCAGATTTACGTAAATTTTCCGATTCTAAATTTAAACGCTAATAAATCGATCTAATTTCGGAAAAAGTTTCTGAAATCAAAATCTACGCACTTATCAAAATGATAAGGCTTATATGGCACTCTGTACTCCACTATAGTTTCAGTAGAAATAAATATTTCCATTTATTGTTAGCGC
>NW_019396513.1:138267-203493 GCF_000591075.1 Eurytemora carolleeae
CCTCTCCTTTCCCCGTCATTCATGTGCACCACATTTTAACCTGTCATTGTTTTTAATTAAGGCATAATTATTAAGGCTGAAAGTGATTAATCAATAAATATCAAAATATGATTTCCAATGATTTCATTATCATCATGAATAAAATTATGGAAGGACATTTTCAGAGCATCACAAGAAAAATTAAATATTAAAAAAACTTTCGGAATTTTTTGGTTTTTATTCTTCCATATTTGCATTCTGTAAACAATTTACATTTCTGACAATATTTTAAATATTTTACGATTAAGGGAATTCCTCCAACTGTACAGGGTAATTTCAATATTTGTATTGTATATGTAATATGTATATTTTGAAAAATATTGGATAGCGCTAGCAGGGTGCACCAAGAAATAGATAGATAGATAGATAGACAGATAGATAAATATGTTAATAGCTAGATAGATAGATAGATATATAAAAACATAGATAGATAGATAGATAGATAGATAGATAGATAGATAGATAGATAGATAGATAGATAGATAAGGGTAGTAATTGCTCAGGTAGGTGTGGGGGGATGGGACTAATTATTCAGGTAGGGGGGTAATTTCCACAATTCTAATTTTAATTGATGGATTGCTGTTGAGCTGATGAATGAACGGGTGCAGTATAATTCGGCGGTTAACCAACCCGTCAACATAATACAAATACTAGGATTTAAATCTTTGTAATATAGAGAATAAAGCTCTGAGCTTATGTAGCACTGCACAGTGCGCACGCACAGGGCGCAACAAGGAGGGAGGGGCGAACCGAGTTTCGACCCCCCTCAGCATATTTTGCCCCCCCCCCTCACTTGTGAAACATCTTTTATCTAATGTTGTCAATTAAGAAAAATACCAAAATTTTTCTTTGGCGCTTCGTTTCTTAATTTATCCTCTAAAAAAAACTGTATTTATGTTACTTCTCATGAGTATTACAATACATATACCATTTAAGGTTACACAAAACCTGACAATCTAAGAAGAATAACAAGAAATATAATAAGGATTATATTGGACTATCAGGACTTTTGTAGACTATAAGAGGAAAACAGGGATAAGCCCTTACTGGCAGACAATGACAGAGGGACTTCGATCAAAAAGACAATTATGGACTATGGACAGACGAAATAAAGTCGAGTACTGCCAGGAAATAGATAGGACTGCACAGGACTACGATTAAGGGACTATGTAGCGGACAAATATGACTAGAAGACGAATTTCAAAAAACTTCTGTAGACTGTAACTTAGGACTTTATATATACATAGTGAATATGACTAAGCCAGGGACTCAGAGACACTACAGTCATAACCAGAAAACTGTAGAATAGGAAGACGACATTATAGCATTTCTGAAGTGCATTTGATGTTGTTTAAAGCAAATAGCTTTACTTGAAAGTTATTAAATTACATATTAGGTAAAATGGGTCTGTTTACGTTGCACATTTGCTGTGTCTCATGTTCAATGCGGTATTAAAAGTCATAACTTGAGTTTAAAAGTCGACTTCCTATTCCAGAGTTTTCTGGTTATCACTGTAAGAAATACATGAAAAGACGCTAAAAGAACAGACATTTTTTGGTGCTTCGCGCACATGTCTCAATAAATAACTCATCCAGATCCAAGTATAGGGTTAAACAACCAGAGCTGAAAACTTTAGAATGAAATATCCAGATATCCCGTCGAATAATTAATCTGGAGTTTAAATTCATGTGGAGAACAAGCAATATTTAATCTGGATATTAAGAAAAGGAACTCTTTCTGTGTTGATCCAACACAAAAGTTTTCAGCTCTGTTGACAGTATACATTTTAAAGCTGTTTGAAGTATATTTTTTGTAAACACAAGAACAAGCCATCAATATTATAATAATTTGGTATATTATTGAGCACTGAGCCAACCCTTCAACATTTAGAAAATGCTGTTTTTTTACCTCAAATCAAAGTTTTTGCTCTTTTAATACTAGATTTTACAATGGTATGATTGGTAATTATGGTCAGGGTAGATTAATATAGATTTTAAGCTTTAATTTTTTTCCTAATACGGGTTTTACAAGGGGGGTGCACATCAACCGTTAAGGGGGTCACAAGGAGAGGGGGCTAAACCCCCATAGCCCCCTCTCCTTAAAACGCCATACCTAAAGATATGCTGACTTTTTAGTCCCGCCACAAAGGAATGTTTAATGCAAGCTGTAACGTGGAATATTATGAATAGTGTATTCTAAACCCTTAGAATTCTAAAGCTTTGCTTAGCTTTGCAGAATTTGAAAAGAAGATTAAAATAAATATTTTAGAATTTATTTCAACACAATAAACATAATCCTTACACAATATTCAATATCAGTTGTTATGCAGAAGGAGATATTCTTTATATATCATTCATCATTTTCACGTGGGAGAGAATCAAGACCCCCACCCCTTCANGACCTCCCCCCCCCGCCCACCTCTGCTCATCATTTTCCAATGATAAACAGAGAACAGTTAAAAAATGTTTTAAGAATTTTTGGCAAATAAACAGAACACATGCCACAAACTCTGCCTTTTAAACCATATATTTTGGCAACCTGAGGCCAAATTTAAAGAATTCAAACCGCATTGAACCGCCAATAACCGGTTCCATTTAAGTGTCGGCTAAAACCTCGAAACAGTTTCCAGCTGAACCTAACATGTTTGATTTTGAACCGCGTTAGATTCTTTAAATTCGGCCACCGAGATATGTAAACCATATATCTTTTATATTAAATTCTGATAAATCAAAATATGAAATACCAAAGTTTAACACCTTTAAGCTATAAAAATATACAAACCTGGGTTTGAAGAATAAGAGTTTGAAGACCAATTTAATTTCAGTTTATGTTAGTTATTTTCCCAAAGGCATTTTCCCAAGCGGCAACTTCCCAAGCGGCAACTTCCCAAGTGGCAACTTCCGAATCCGAAGTCTGTCCAAAAGCGGTAGCGCTAGGCCCCCTATCATGTTCTAGTCGCAGCGCTCGGCCCAATCGTTCATGTTAGCCGCAGCGCTCGACCCCCATTGCAAGGCCTAACATATATATATAATCTTTGGGAAGTTGTCAAATGGGAAATTGTCACTTGGGAAGTCGCCCTTGGGAGACAGCCTATAAGAATTATTACCTAACACTGATGTTACTTTTAAAAATTAATTATTAAACCAGATAAACCTTATTTTAAAGAAATGTTTATTATCGAAGACGACATAGTATGTTTAGAAAGACGACAGTTTATAAAAATTTATTTCCTTTTCCTTACTCTTTTCTTTCATTTCCTTTTTTCCCCTTGCCTTTCCCTCTCTTTCATTCTTTCCTATACCTTAAAAGGTAACATTTCTTTTCCCTTGACTTTCTCTTTTCCATTTTTACCATTTATTATGACAAGTCCGTGCGGGAAAAGACCTTCAAGACCAAAAAAATAGTGTCGGCAATATTGTAAATTGTTGAAACCATATTAACAAGGGTTCAAGCCAGACAGCTTTATATATGCTTTTACATAGTAAATAAATTTGTAAAGCAAAATTTGAAAATAACAAGGATCTGCATTTAAATTTTTCCCAAAGTCTCTGACATAGGACCAAAGGGATGTTTGATTGATTATGGATCTTAATTGTAAATCTAAACCAGAAAAATCCTCAAAATTCCTCTATACATTCAATACTTAATCTCTTTTTCTATTCAGCCTCCTTATAAACAGTCTCATCAATTTTTAAGACAGGGCTGACTTTGAAGTGTCGCAACGCCCTAAGCTTAAATTTTACCGCTCTAACTCACTTATGCTTTTCTGTAGCCCTTTAAATGTAAATTTTAGCACTGTAAAGCACTTGTTGTTAGATGTGGTTTTTTAGAAGTTATTGGCAAAATTCTCAACGATTTTTGCTTGAGAGCGTGAGACCATTAAATCACAGTGGCCTAAAACAGACTCTGATGGATCAAGTTTGAGACCATACTAAAAATGTTCTTGCTGTGACGAACGAAGCTGATTACTTTCGGTAGATTAATCTCAACTGACCTTAAAAATAATCCGATATGACAGGGCAAAGACTTTTACAAGTACCCCTAGTTTATTTTTAGCGAAACTTATTGATCAACACCTCTTACCATGAACAATCAACTTTATTTTTCAAAAACAAATATCCGGTAAAGTAATGATTCTTTTCGTTACGTTAGTTTTACAAACTGTATAAAACTGTATACAAGCAGGGGAAACTTATTGTTTACAACCTCTTACAAGAGAAACTTTCTAATTTTCCTAAAAAATGTATCATATTTTGTGAAGAGAATGTGCGAATTTTTTCACTAAAACTTAACCCTATCCTTGCTGGGGTACTTGAAAACCAGGATACACGGGGGGGGGGGTCAATTTGACCTCTAAATCCCAAGTTTGATGTCCAAATATGATAAATGATACAACATTAAAAAGATCTTGTACTCTACTTTTAGAATTTTCAAAAGAATTTCGAATTTTCAAAGATTGACATTTTATTTGCAAAATTCAGTATATAGTAAAAATGTTTGCAAATAAAATGTCCAAAAAATGATAAAATATACATTTTGAAAAACCTTGACCAATGACCATGCCTTGACCATTTCAAATATGCAAAAATATTTGCACAATTTTAAACAACCTGATGTGTAGCTAAGAAAAACTAAAAATGTGCAAAGTTCTTTTGACGAGTTGTATGCAAATAATTTGCAAATAATTTCTTTGCAAAACTTGTGCATTCCGTTTTCTTATGTCATAGGCTTTCCAAAAAGCTAAAAATTATCAAAATCTGACAACTGAAAGTATGTCAAAACGAAGACTTAATTTGGAACAGGAAAAAGTATTCATTCAGGCAGTGTACCTGTGGACTCAGGCAGTTACCGCCTGGTTTTATACCTAAAGTGAGGACTATGGGTATTTAGGAAAATTCAGAAAATTTCAACAGCCTCAGATCAATAGTTTTTGTAAAACAGGGGGTGGGGGTGAACTTGACCCCCCCCCCCCCGAGCAGGAATAGGCTTAAAATAGCGGAATATTATGTTCCTAAATTTTCCCTAGAGACAGTAAAGTAACCTAACATCCCGTGTTGGGAATTTAGGTGAAAAGAGGTGAAAGTACAAACATGCCGAGCCTGAGACTTAAATAAACCCGATTAGATTGATTTCATTCTAGAGTTCGATCTCAATATTAAAAACCATCCTCAAGTTTATAATATATAGATAATATTTTTGTTATACAAGCTTAACAAGCAATGATTAAAAAAATTGTATTAACAAATTGTCAGATAGAAATCTTATAGGGTTTCCCATAAAGAATGAGACTGTAGAGACGACTTGAAAATATTCAAATATGACAATTCCAAGTTTGATTTAAGTCTTCTGCAATGAACGCAGTCTTTAAATGGGTTATTTAATGAATTGTCAAAGAAATACAGAAGTTGATTTACGTAAAAGTTCGTTAATTAGATCGACCCCCACCACCACTTTATACACATACATCTAAACAGTTTGTATTTAATCTTTGTGACAGAAACAATCTCAAGGAATAATAATTGTCTTAAACATTTTTTTAAAAAGTGAATAATCGCAAATTATCTTTTTTCCATCTCATAATCTAAGTTCGTTTCCCTTATGTCCATTTGACAGCCAATTTTTTAAGTTTTTAAATCTTTTTTGTTTGTTTATTTTCATGTGGTTTTTAACAATTTTTAAGAAAAATTTGATCGATTTTGATGGTTATTATCGTTAGAACTGACGAGGGTCAACCCAGACCGAAATATATTTTCAATAAATGTGGAACTAACATCTACTTTTTTTACTCTACAGAGGTTTGGTTCATCACCATCACCGGATTTTAAATCAAAAGTTTATAGTTGAAGGAAATCATAAAGATAGGGAAACAGACAATGTAAAATCCGTACGGTTGTCCCTGAATTCTCATCCTATATGGGTAACCGTGTATGTAAACATCTAATTTTGATCTTAAAATATAAAAATATGTATATCTTAACCATCCATAGTTCCAATGAAGGTTTCCCTTCTTTAAGTTTTGCTATGAGTCATTTGTCAAAACAATTCCTTATTAAATAATCGTCCAATATTCATTCATGTTTTTTTGATATTATATATATTGTAAAATATGTTGAGTTACATCGAGCTAAGCATTATTAAACAATTTTATTTTTCCATAATACTTTTCTGCGTATACCAGGTGTTTCTATCATAAATATTTTCCATCTAAATAATCTATATTGTCATAAAAATGAATGAAGAATTTGAAAAAAAAATCTCCACAACAAAGTTTGAGAATAAAACTTTTTTCACATTTAGAATTGAAGGTTTGAAATTGTTTTCTACTCACAAGTAATCTATAATTTAGTGTTTAAAATTGAAAAGTTTGAAAACAGGGTTACTCACAAAAGGATAGAATTGAGGGACGACTGTAAGGAATTTATACTGTCTGTCAACTTATATTCATGATTCCACCCAACTGTTTTTTGGTAAATCAATAGTTTTCTGGGACTCCTTACACTGCACAATTACTGTACCTCGAGTTCATTAGAATATTTATAATTTGAGTCTAAAAGTCGACTTCCTATTCCAGAGTTTGCAGGTTATCATTGAAGCAAGCAGGAGTAAAAGAGGGGATGGCAGAGGAAGGTAAAAATCAGATTATATAACTGCTAGCTCCTCTAGTATTAGAGTAGAGCACTGCAAACTAGACAGAGGGAGAAGGTAAAAATCAGACGATATCACTGCTAGCTCCTCTAGTAGTAGGGTAGAGCACTGCAAACTAGACAGAAGGAGAAGGTAAAAATCAGACGACATCACTGCTAGCTCCTCTAGTAGTAGAGTAGAGCACTGCAAACTAGACAGAGGGAGAAGGTAAAAATCAGACGATATCACTGGTAGCTCCTCTAGTAGTAGAGTAGAGCACTGCAAACTAGACAGAAGGAGAGAAGGTAAAAATCAGACGATATCACTGCTAGCTCCTCTAGTAGTAGAGTAGAGCACTGCAAACTAGACAGAAGGAGAGAAGGTAAAAATCAGATTATATAACTGCTAGCTCCTCTAGTATTAGAGTAGAGCACTGCAAACTAGACAGAAGGAGAAGATGAAAATCAGACGATATCACTGGTAGCTCCTCTAGTTCTAATCTTACGCACAAGTATGATAATAGCAAACTTATCCGGTTACATTTTTTAACATTTTTGTTCTTCTAATGCCAGCTCTTCAATAGAAGGAGTTATGATGGACAAGATATAAGATTTCGTGTAATTTACATTAGTTTGACGTGAGAAGTGTCTAATCAATTCACGAATATAACGACAAATCCGAACTATAAATAGATTATGGAGCGTCACAGGTCTTATTGTCTTTTCTGATAATCCTCAGTTTATAAACATTTCCTCACTACAGCATGGTTTAGGGAATAATTAGAATATTTTATTTTGTTTACTATGTATTGAGAAGTAGTTTTTTAAAATTTATCTTCATATTTTTTTTTTCGCTGGTTTTGCTGCAACATTTTCTTAATTGTACATTTGAAATAATAGCAATAAAATAATTTTGCAGAAGTTTCTATTTTCGATGAACTCTAGAAAATTGAAAGAAAAGGAATTGAGGGTTCGCCATAAACCCAAATTTTCTAATCCCTAAATCTTTGTACCATGATGGTGTAAACCTTTACAATTTAAAACTTACATTACTTAATCTAAAAGAATGTATAGTTTGAAATATCTAAGGTCTACGACATTGGGTTATAAAGTTTGTGGCAAAGACTCAATTCCTTTATTTAATTCAGACCTGTCATTAACCTTCCCTGGATCTTGTGATTTTCGACAACAAATTGAGCCCATTTGACTCTTATCGGGCATACATACAAACAGACAAATTTATCCATAAACAATCAAAACTTATCAAAAAATAATTCAACAAATCTGAATTTATTTATGACAATTGTGTTGCGAAGAATGACATTTTTGACGAAGAATTTTTTGTGTATCATTAAGTTAGAATTTTTTGTTTTAACTTTTAACAATGTGCATAAATGGGGACTAGAAATGAGCAAGAGTTTTATTTCTAAAAAACTCAAAAAAAAAAAAAAAAAAAAAATTGATGTATTTGCCTTTACATAACCCCAGTATTGATCTTAAAATCCTATTGTTATTTTTGTAGGTTTGCAAAATGTTTTTAAATTGTTTTGAATATTTTTACTGTTTCCTACAGATTTGGTAATTTTAGGTTAAACAAAGCATAAAAAATAGTCGTCTATCTATCTAGTTTTTTAGATTGATAAAAGATATTATTTTTCTGCATGGTTGAATTTTATTTATACATTGCTTTAGGATCATACATTGGTTCTATGAGTGTTCCCTTCTATTCAGATATTTCCTTTGATGGGTTTAATCCTTTCTCCTTTCAACACAACCCACATAGGTAGAGATTGGTTGGTGAGGCTTTTTTCATTTCGTTCGTCCATCGTTCGTCAACACCCCATTTTGTTAGTTTTTTCTGAAAATTATCGTTCATTTTCCATCTATTTCGTTCGTTTTCTCATTGGACGATCGTTCAATAAAATTGCTCCTTTAGTAAACCCATTTGACTAGAAAAATCATTAGTTCAATAAAATCGTTCTGTCAGTAAAAAACTATATTTTTTTTCTTCCTTTGTTTGTTCGAAATTATTATTTGTTCAGTAAAAAAAACTATTGTTTTTCAAAAGGTTTATTCGAAAAAATCGATTGTTTGGTAAAAAAAACTATCGTTTTTTTAACATCTTTGGCAAAGTTCGTTCATTCAGTAAAAACAATTTTTTTTAAGTTCGTTCGAAGGATTTTAAATCGTTTTTTTGTCTTTATCGTTTTTTGTTTTATCGTTTTTATTTCTCTGAACGTTCCAAGTTGTTCGCCTATCGTTCGTTTTTCTCAGAACGACACCCTCGTCCACGAAAAATTTCTTTCGTTCTCAAAAATTTTGTTAGTTGGCAAAGACTATGCCTATCTCTACTGACAAGTAGACAGATGCCCATCTCTACTCACAGTAAGACAGATGCCCATCTCTACTCACAAGTAGGCAGATGCCCATCTCTACTCACAGGTAGACAGACAGAGTCTGGATAAAAACTAAGTTAAGCGTGGAGAAGTTTTTATAAAAATAAATCTTCTTTAGAAATCTAACATTTTATCATCGTTTAGAGGTCAAAACATGAGTGTTGTTAATCACAACGGGATTAAGTTGTCTTTTTGTCTTCCGAAGTATTAAATTATTCCTCACGGATTATTTTGTGGTCAAGATCTAGCGTCGTTTGGAGATTAATGTAATTTCACTTTAAATTCTTTACCTCTACTATAAGATGCTTTTTGTGATTTTTTTCTTTCAGACCAAAGTTAAAAACTTTAGAATTTCGGATATCGAGATCAATCTCCTCTTTTTATTAATCTTCAGATTAGTTTAATCTTACATTAATATCCAGAAATGTATCTAAAATGCAACTAATCAGTGTGCCGATAGCAGAAACCGAACAGCCAATCAGTGCCGAGAAATTTTGTAATTATAGCCATCGGGATTAAGGGTATCTAATACAATAGTTTTCAGCTCTGAAGTCATAAATTTTGATTTGTTAATCTGGAGATCAATCATTGATTTACATCTTATACAGATCTATGGATTTATTAATTCCTTTTCGAAATCAGACCCTGCAGGGATAACTTTGATTGAGGGATCAAGCATTGAATTTAAAAGTGCCCACATTGGATTTCGTGATCAAGCAGTTAAGGTTAAAAATATTTGTACAAGAGTTCCGATCTCTAAAACATTTCTTTAGTTTTGTTTGAAGTGGAGTAAAAAAAGAGTAGCTGTAAATTGACAACTTTTTTTAAATGTTTAAATGTTTTGTGCTCTTTGAAAGCTATGGTAGAAATCAAAATTAAGAAATAGAAAGTCGTCTTCATTGTATTGATAAATACGAAGACGACTGTACCGTAAACTAACAAAGGGTTGGCCAATCTTAAAAAGATGTACTTTAATTGGTATACTTTAACGATTTGAACTACTTTGGGAAATATTATCAGGAGCATATTCAATTACTTTGCAAAAAGGTTGCTATTCATGAACATAAATTGGTCCGTTATCAATTACTGTGCAAAAAGGTTGCTATTCATGAACATAAATTGGTCCGTTATCAATTACTGTGCAAAAAGGTTGCTATTCATGAACATAAATTGGTCCGTTATCAATTACTGTGCAAAAAGGTTGCTATTTATAACATAAATTGGTCCGTTATCAATTCATCTAATCTGATCATTTATAATCTAAAAATACTTCACCAATATTAAAAATATGTCCATTTTCTTCATCAAAAATATGTCTTCACAGCTGTGAATCGTCGCATACTTAAAGGTATTGTTTAACTATTTTATAAAACATAAAATACATACTTTTCAAAAACTTATTTATAAAGATATTCCAAGAGGACTCGCTGTTAAATGGTCATTCATAAAACCTGTTTTTTTGTTGTTGTAAATTTTACGGATTTTTCCGTTCATGCATGCACTGATTCATTAATTAGAAACTATTTTATGCTCATTTCAGGGGGCTTCGCGTCCATCTTTTATTTCAACTTTTAGTCGTTGCTTTATCTGTGTGAGCCTTTGGGGATTTTTTTTCTATCGTGGAGTTTCAAAATTTTACAAGAACGAAATTTGTTAAGGCATTTTTTATTCTGACCATAAACCATTATTATAAACCAAACTTTACCTGGGGTAATTTAAAATGTTACACACAAACTTTGGGCCCGATCAGTTCAGCCGTAAAAAACTGACTAGCAAAGTATATATATTCAACGAACATAAATTGCCCAGTTTATAAAAAGAATAAAAGGTATGTTTACTAAAAGTGTACTCTGTAACCGGGGAGGATAAAAACAAACTTTATCCAACATATTGCATTACACTTTTACACTTTTTTTGTAAACAACAATTATCAGGGTTTCTGTTTTATCTTTGATCATGATCAAAGTATAAAGTTTCATAAGAATCAGCAAAAATTCATTAACGAAACGAACATCTAATTTATAAAATTAACGGATGATTCCGTTAACGACAGGCAAATTCGTTAATTTTGAAATTGTTAATGAAGAAATAACTGTTCATGAAAAAAACGCAAAATTAAAAAAGAATAAACGGAATCGGATTTGTTTGAAAATAAAATTGCATGAAACTTACAGAAAATAAAGGATAAATTTTAATATTGTTTATTGTGTTTTGTGTTCTGTTTTTTTAAAATTCTCCCTTCTATTTTTGCATGAAAGAAAGCTGGTGCCGTTAACGATTTATATTAATAATGAAAAAAAGGTCGCTGGCTTGGAATCAAAATAGTTTAGTACACAGTTTTGTAGTCTTATAATGATTTTCTGTGGTGCAATTAAGAATCGCGCCAGCGATACGAACGATTGGTTAAAAATGTAATAAACGTATCATCTTTTTTATTTATCCAGATTTTTGTCAGTTAACTAATATTTCACATTCGCATATCAGAACAAGGACTGCACTGTATCTTAAGAAAGAAAGAATGACAAGAAAGGTATTAAAGCTTTTACTCCGTTTGCGAAATATTAGGTTAAGGAATTGAGTCTTTGTAACAAAATCAAATATTTAAACCCCAATATCTTTAGAACCCGATGTTGTAAACCTTTGATATTTCAAACTCTGATTATTTGATTCACAGTTTGAAATATCTACAACATTTGGTTCCAAAGATTTAGTGATTAAAAAATCATATTTTGTGACAAAGACTCAATTCCTTTGTTAAAAGATTAGACTTACTTCACTTATAGCATGGTACACTATTCACTTGTTTATATGTTTAACAGAGCATTTAATAATAAACCTAACTTCAAGTCACCCTCCATGCAAAGATAGCAATGCCCGATTTACAACGGTACCCTTAAAAACGTTGACTGATTAAGTAAGAATTAGATATCAATGTTTTTGTTTCTTTAAACTGTTTGTTTTCACTTGCAGTTTCTCTGCAAAAGTGAGTTGAGCATTTCTTGTTTATAAGAGGCAACGAAGTAAACACAGAAATAAACACTTTTTGAGTTAGATAAACCACGGTGTTTAAGGGTACCTTTATAAATCTGGCATTTCCATCTTTGCATGGAGGGTTCATTGAAATTACGTTTACAGTCCCTTTAACTATACTAGGTGTCTCTCTGTATGGTTCCACTTGGGAGTTTGCGAATAGTAGCCTGGTGTGTATGTGAAGATTTTAAACCCCTCCCACATGTAATTTATTCTACTCCGCTTTAGGAATCTCAGGTCGTACTTTATAGAAACCCCCCTTCCTCTCTCTTTCCTTCGTACTCTCTATATCTCCTGCCTAGCGAGGTAAGAGAAGGAATAAATAATAAGACGGAGAGAAAACTATTGTAGTCATTCCGTATCAAGCACTCGGTTTACACCCCACAAAAAGTATTTTTAAAAATATTTGATGTTTAATTTTTGGAAGCGAGGCTAGGGAATAAAAAAAGATGTGGACTTGGAAATATTAAAATAGGTAGATATTTTAGTACACCTCTGAAGTAAAGAATAATAATCTCTGTTTGTCTTTCTCATCATAACTCATGAACCCCTTGACATAGTTGCCTCAAATTTTGATTGGGTAACTTTGAAAAACCATGGGAAGGTTCTTAGCTAGGCTATGAGATTCTAGGTTGAGTGCCGGTCCATGTTTATAGGGAAACATAGCTAAAATCGTAATTAAAGACTGAGCGCGGGTAAACGGCGTAAGTAACTACGAGAACCCTGGGAAACGCTGGGTTCCCAAGCTAGTTCATCAATAAAACACTTACAGTATCCAGTACAGTATCCAGTACAGTATCCAGTAAGTATCCAGTACAGTATCCAGTGCAGTATATGCAGTTTAGTATCTGCAGTTTTGTATCTAGTACAGTATACAGTACAGTAACCAGTACCGTATCCAGTAAGTATCCAGTACAGTATCCAGTACAGTATCCAGTACAATATCCAGTACAGTATCCAGTACAGTATCCAGTACAGTATCCAGTAAGTATCCAATACAGTATCCAGTACAGTATATGCAGTTTATTATCTGCAGTTTAGTATCTAGTACAGTATACAGTACAGTAACCAGTACATTATCCAGTAAGTATCCAGTACAGTATCCAATAGTATGCACTACAATATCCAGTAAAGTATCTGCAGTTTAGTATCTAGTACATTATTCAGTACAGTATCCAGTACAGTATCCTGTACAGTATCCAGTACAGTATCCAGTACAGTATCCAGTACAATATCCAGTACAGTATTCAGTACAGTATCAAGCATAGTATCTAGTACAGGATCAAGTACAGGATCCAATACAACAGGATTCAGTAGAGTATCTAGTACAGGATCCAGTGCAGTATCCTGTACAGTATCCAATACAGTATCCAGTACATTATGAATTATAGTATCCAGTACAGTATCCTGTAAAGTATCCAATACAAGATCCAAAACAGTATTAATTATAGTATCCAGTACAGCATCCAGTACAGTATCGATTAACGTATCCAGTACAGTATCCTGTATATAGTATCCAGTACAGTATCCAGTACAGTATCCTGTATATAGTATCCAGTACAGTATCCAGTACAGTATCCAGTACAGTATCCAGTACAGTATCCCGTACAGTATCCTGTATACAGTTTCCAGTACAGTATCCTGTATACAGTTTCCGGTTAAGTATGAAAGTTAACTCACGGAATTAATTTATTCCGTAGGTTAGATATTCCACGTGTTAAAAATATCATTTCATTCAAAAGATACTGCCTCAGAATAAAAAAAAATCTAATATAATTTCTTTAACTTTGTGCTAAAAAACCTGCTCTCACGTGTAGATTTTGAATAAAAACCCCGTAAAAAGGTGTAAATAAGGTTAATGTCCACGAGTTAGAGAGAATTTAAAAAATGGACAAATTGTCAAGATGAAAAGAATATTTATGTTTAATATATTGGGCCTTGGGGAGTATTATGTGCATTTGAGGAGGCTAGATGGACATGTCTCAGGGGACCTATAAGAGGTGGTGCCAGGTCCCTTGTTTTAGTTCGCCCCTGGACATCCCAATCCCAACCCCTTTATGAATAAAACGGACACGGACCATTTATTTCCATTCTTAATTTTACAATTAAATTTTAGGTCTGAGCTGCTGTAGAGTTATGGTAGTTCTCTCACTCTGTACACTGACATTTCTTCTCCTGGTAAACCACTGTGGTGGAAGAAGACGTGGCCGTCACAATCCTACTCCGCACCCGGAGCAAATTCTAAACCATCCTGTCTGGGCAAAAGAAATTCTTGATCCCTGTTACGTTCACTTAAGGGGAACAAATCGGGTGAAAAGAGACATTGAAGTTGAGCTAGATTTAACTCTCAATGATTGGTTTTCAAACCTGTCACCTTCCCTGAGCACCATCTCCCCCCTCCTAGATTCTCTACCCTTCTCTACACATGAAACCACACCCCCACCTGCAGTTGGATTCAGCCCCACCCTCAGAAATTCTTTACTTAACCTGCGATCCTTGGTTGGCTCANTCCTTCGAGAAATGACATTTTTTCCTTTCCCCTTTTACAAGTTTGCCCGAACCCAAAATACTTCTATAAAAGTCCCTGGTCCCTGGTCCCTGGTCCCTGGTGTGCTAGATATATTTGAAAGAAGGGTCTATAATACGCAAAGAACAACTAAAATAATAATATTATAGTGTTATATTGAAATATTTAAACTACAAAAAAACTGCATTGATTCTCATTCCACATTAATCTGGGTTGAACCTCTTTGGTTCTTCATATTTGTATTTAACTTGGAGATTCAAAACTAACGTACATGGTACAACGATACATATTATACCCTATTCCTCACTTTCATCTTAGGTTGGATGTCTTAAATATTAGCGCTATTAAATATTACTAGTATGGTTCTATGGTGCTATTTTATCATTTTTGTAAAGTTTTAAACAATTTTGGAAATTCAAAGAAAGGAATCGAGTCTTTCCCACAAACTCAGATTTTTCTGAGTCCTATCTCTTTGCATCAAAATGTCATAAACTTTAGATATTTCGAACTAAGAATTTTTTTAAGATCAAATAATCTAAGTTTGAAATATCAAAGGTGGTAGAGATATATTGGGATTGGAACGTTTGAGTAGTGCAGAAAATATTACTGAGTTGTCTTTTTTCTATTTAATAAAGCTCTTCGCTCATATCATATATTTATATATTTATATGTTAGCTATTATAGCTGGCCAAACGGATATACCAAATGTGCTAAAAAATTTTGAGAAAACCCATGGGAGTAATATAAAAATTTCCAAATTTTATTTTCAAAATTCAAATTTATTTTTTCAAACTTCACACTTATTATCTAATAGCAATTGTAAATCTGTGATGGCATTCCAGGGTTGAACTAGATAGTTTCTCCAAAATATCTTTAACCCTGATATTATCTAGGGTGTAGATGAGTGTGAAGGGTTGAACCTGGATAGTTTCTCCTAAATACCTTTAAACCCTGATATTATCTAGGGTGTAGATGAGTGTGTAGGGTTGAACCTGGATAGTTTCTCCCAAATACCTTTAACCCTGATATTATCTAGGGTGTAGATGAGTGTGTAGGGTTGAACCTGGATAGTTTCTCCCAAATATCTTTAACCCTGATATTATCTAGGGGGTAGATGAGTGTGTAGGGTTGAACCTGGATAGTTTCTCCCAAATACCTGTGATAGATCCTCAAACCGCCTTCATACCTGCTGCACTCAACTTATACAGGTGAAACAAAAAACACAAAGAATTGTCAATGCAATTTGAGAAATGATGTATCGAAATAATAGAATTATAAATTTTTTAAGAAATTGGGAAATGATTATGAAAATTGGAAAATGGCTAAAAAAATTTTTTTTAAAATTCTAATTGAATTGTAAAACAATGAAACAATTTTAATACGACTAGAAACTGCTTGAGAATAGCTCACGCGAAATTAAAAAATTACTCTGGAAATTGGGAACTGACTTTTTGAGGAAATGACTGTAGTAAAATGGGGAAATGCCTATGAAAATGGGGAAATGACTAAATAGAAATTGGGAATGGTATACTTAAACTTAACAATGACTATGGAAATTTGAAAATACTAACTGCGAATTAGGAAAATGAAATGTGTATCTTTCTTTTAATTGAACATACGTTTATTTTCTAGGTTTTTAAGTTTGTCCCGGGCCCACTTATTCTTCATGATAAACGACTGGCAGCAGGGTCCAGCTATGCCTTGTGATGGGATGAACAGGGCTGCTGAAGTTTATCATCATATTAAAGGGTAAGACATTGACATGTTTCATCTATATAATATGCGCAATAATAGAGCAACACTTGATCTGTACCTGGCTAACTTATTTATCCAAATCAAAATTAATCTCATTGCATGTCACAAAAAAATTGGATTGGTAGGACAAACATTTATTTTCCATTGTCTCATTTATCATCAGAAAAATAATACAAGGAATTGAGTTTTGCCACAAACTCTAATTCACTAATCCCTATATCTTTGCAACCTGATAGTGTAAACCTTTGAGATATCAAAGGTCTTCAACATCGGGTTACAAAGATATAGGAATTAGAAAATCAGAGTTTGTGGCAAGAACGCAATTCCTTTCACGCGTCATTTTCTAAAACTTACTACATGTATAGCAATAGTTGTGCAATTTCTTAAATGTTTCTTTTTTGAAAATAAACAGATAAACATATCTTATTATTATCAAACGCAGTTTTTTACGAAATTTGGTAAAAATTTCCTGAAATTTAATTAAAAAGATCTCACACAAAAAAATCCTAAAGTTTTCTGAATAATATTGAAATTACTTTAAGAATTTCTAAATCAATATAATTTTGTTCGACATTACGAACAGAATGTTAAGGATGAAAAAAATTACATTAATGATGTTACCTTCATTCACGTAAAGCTAAACCTAAAATCTAAACATAAATAAAATGTAATATACACGATATGCACGATATACACGACACAGTACAGAACACAAATATACACGACACAGTACAGAACACAAATGTAAACGACACAGAACAGAACACGAAATATAAACTACACGGTACAGAACACAAATATACACGACACAGTACAGAACACAAATATAAACGACACAGTACAGAACACAAATGTAAACGACACAGAACAGAACACGAAATATAAACTACACGGTACAGAACACAAATATACACGACACAGTACAGAACACAAATATAAACGACACAGTACAGAACACAAATATACACGATACAGTTCAGAACACAAATATACACGATACAGTACAGAACACAAATATACACGATACAGTACAGAACACAAATATACACAACACAGTAAAGAACGCAAATATACACGACACAGTACAGAACACAAATATACACAACACAGTTCAGAACACAAATGTAAACGACACAGTACAAAAGTGACGAACTCTGCGATAAAAAGGAGAAAAAGGTCAAATGTATAGGGTACCTTCCTCCTACAACCCGTAGCTCCTCTAGCCTGAGCTTATTCGGTTATATTTCAAGAAATTCAAATCACCCAGACAGAACAAACACTAGTCTGAGAGAATATCAGAAATATGAGGACGACATTCAGAAATATGAGGACGACATTCAGAAATAGATTTTTTTATTTTTCTTGCGAGGTGGGGTAAGCATTACAGTTAAACTATGCGAGGTGGGGAAACCAATTTTATTATGAGCCACTTTTAAGAAAATAAAAATAATTGATTTAAAGAATATAAATTTTTTTAATCTACGAAATTTTTTGTTGAAATCCGCGAACTTTTTGTTATGTTTTACAAAGAACACAAAGAGAACTTGTTCACAATTGAAATAGAAGATGGTCACGAAGCGCCCTAAAAGACTAGTACATATAATCACAAAGAATAACAAGAAACTAATTGCATGTTAAATGTACATAGTTCAACTATACTCATGGTAATATAGTAAACAAAATAGAATGTTGTAAACATTTACGTTATAAAATGACACAAATTTGTATTGCAAGGGGTACTAATGTATCTTTATTGTACAAATATGTATACTCTTGTCTTCAATGAACTTATAGAATGTCGTCTTCTAAATATATTCGAGCCTGGTGTTTGTCCAGTCTGGCTTATGTGAATTCAAATCATTTTTGTTCTTTTCACACTCCTCTTCCACTCTAGTAATTGTAAATTGGCGGTAAATTCAAAGTAGGACTGCAAAGGTTGGCCCAGCTCGGATATTCAAATGTACACCGACGGGGCTTATTCTCAATTTTATGTAAATGCTTAAAACTGTAATTCTTTAACTTAGAATTTGAAATCATTAATTAAAAAAGGGTAGGTTTAAGTGGTTTCTTTTAATAGATAAGCCCACACGAATTCTTATTCACAAAAAAGTGTACTTAGAATTTTCATGGAAAATAACCTTTCTCTAAATAAATACAAGAGATTATTCAACGATCTAAAAATATAATTGTATACATTGTAAAACAAAAAAATCAAAAAGTTCGCAGATTTTATAAAAAAAATTTCGTGGAATTTTCAAATTTTATTGAAAATCGAACTTTGTTGGAGGGAAAATTTTGAAATTTTGTTCATCCATAAACCTTCCCTGAGAAAATGTGAGGTCCCACGCGAAGTTTGGTCCCGATCGGTTCAGACGTTTTGACATTGGACACTAACAAACAAACATCCAAACAGACAAAGTGTAAATATATAGATATAAAAAATAATTATAAATTTCCCGAACCCGGCAAAAGCGCAACGGTTATTTGACTGAAAGTGTTTGATCTATTTAGCGCTAGAGAAATTGTTTGATCTGAGTTTCCTTGAATTACTAATCAAATATTTTAGGATTGAGAAAAGGCTGAGGGACTTCCTGTGTAAACTCAAGCTTGAGTTAATAGATGCCGGGGTTCAAGATGCGGATATTCAAGCTGTTGTAGAACCTTCACTTAGTGTACAGATATACAGATATCCATCATGTACAAGCAGGTAGAGTGTACAGTGTACATGTACAGCTTAATATACAGATATACAGATATCCAGCATGTACAAGCAGGTAGAGTGTGCAGTGTACATGTACAGCTTAATATACAGATATATAGATATCCAGCATGTACACGCAGGTAGAGTGTACAGTGTACAAATACACATAATACAGAAATACAGATATCTATTATGCACAGGCAGGTAGAGTTTACAGTGTACACTTTACATTTTCGTCGTCATGTAATTTGTACAAGCAGGTAGAGTGTACAGTGTACATGTACAGCTTAATGTACAGATATACAGATATCTATCATGTACCAGCAGGTAGAGTGTACAGTGTACACTCTACATTTTCGGCGTCATGTAATTTGTAAAGATATATCCATCATGTAGAAGCAGGTAGAGTGTACACTGTACAGTGTACACTAATGTACTATATAGAAATCTTTATTCATAAAGAGAAATTTCCTATGTACACCGTACAGTAAATACTGATAACTTTGCAACGTATATATACCATAAAAGAAAAAAAAGAAAAATGTGATAGACAATGTATTGTATTGTACATCATCAATTATATTTCTATGTTTAAACCCAAATGATGTATTTAGGAAGATGAGAGATTGTCTGGTCATGAGTAAACTACAAGAGCTTTTTAATCTTCCATCCCTACTGCTGGATATACAGGATATACAAGATACACATGATCACACTTCTCATACTTCTGCATCTAACGAGTCTGGTTGAGCTAGGTAAACAGTTTACCAGATATAATATCAGAAGAATAAGAAGTTAATATGGCAGAAACACCATACGTGGAAAAATCAGAACTAGAAGTTTTAATAGTATCTGATACACACACAGCCGGTGTACATTTGAATATCCGAGCTGGGCCAACCTTTGCAGTCCTAGTTTAGACTGTACCGCCAATTTACAATTATTACTAAAGCGGCGCGCAGACCTGTGTGGATATGCCTGAAGACGAGAGAATAACGAAGACCATAAACGTTAAAAAATAGTTATTACTTCGAATCCATGGCATCAGAAGTGAACTATCTGACAAGAAAAAAAACTATCTGACTGACGTATCAGAAAAAAAGCTAATTAAAAAGATCTGACAAATCAGAATTTTTTTATTCCATCAGAAAAAATCTATCTTAACAATAAAAAAATAGGTATCTGATTACTTATCAGAAATCGACTTTCTGGTGTATTAATGACGAATAGTATTCGAAATTGTACTTTGTTAACAAACCGTCCATTGTAATTTGCTTCTGTATAGAAAATAAAAAAGTAAATTAAAAAATGGACAAATATACTGTTTTTTCGTTCCAAAACGTTGAAATTTGGCATGCTATCGTTAATGCATGCCAAATAAAAAAAAATACTTTTGTTGTTTGTCCATAAACTTGGACAAACAACAAAAGTATTTTTTTATCGAAAAACTATCTGAGAGGCCGGCTCATAAGAAAAAAGACAAAAACACATTGCGTGTAATAGAAAGACAGCCAACCCAGCATTCTTACAGATATAGCTCCAAAATTATTATTTACGCGATCAACTTTAGTTTGATCTGTCAATCATTATCCATTCAAAAATGCGTGATGAAACTTTTAAAATTTGTCATTCAAAATTCATGGAATTAAGATAAAATATAAAACCCAAAAATTGTTTATTTAATGAATTAAAATGGGTTCGAAAAATGAAGGTTTTCTGGTTATAAAACCTGGACATCAGTATTACTATGATGTAAAAAAAATATATGTATAAACTGTTACCAATTTTAACTAAACTGAATTATGTGAATTGCTTGTATTTTAGATATAATTCTCTTTATTGTATAAGAATTTGATGCTCCAAAGTGGAACTTTCTCATATGCCCGTGAATTAGATTTTTTATCATAATCATCTTGATATTTGAATTTGAAGTAAAATAATTGTTTGTGTCTAGATTCTCGCTCCGGTGAAAAAAAAAACTGATTTGAAAAGTACCTTTACAATTTCCCCTTATTACAATGTACAAGTATAAGGTACCTGCTGGGAATTATGTATAAAGTTAAAAATATTTATCTATTTAAATTTTGAATAAAAAATATAATCATATTCTAGAGGAATAAATTTTTTGAAATGTCTTGTGAACATTTTTTATTACATTAAAATTATGATTTAATCTGAAAAAACTTTTTAACAGAATTTCAAGTTTTTAATGCAATCTTTTGACACAAATTATAATTTTTAATAATTTAAAACTAAAACTAATTGGTCTATAAGAATTTATAATTAGAAATATCAAAGCTCTACACCATCAGTTTGCAAAGATATAAGGGTTAGGATAGTAGAGTTAGAAACAAGAGCCCTAACCCAATAAGCAGGCATAAGGTCAATTCAGTAAAGGTTTTAAACAGAAAACAAGAAACAGAATCGCCAATTTCAGGATTTTGATTTTTAATTTATAAAAACAGCATTGACAAAGGAATTGAGTTCTTTTAATAGCCTCAATCTTTGCAACATGATGGTGTAAACTTTTAATATTTCAAACTTAGACTTTTTGATTTAAATGAGTTTTCAGTATACGACATCGAATTGCAAAGATATAGGGATTAGAAAATTTAGGTTTGTGGCAAAGAGTCAATTTCTTTGGACTTTCCTACTAATATATGCCCATCATTCAGGCTAAAAGTCCTCAGGCATACCATACTGCCTTAATGCTTTATTTTTGCTAGTTCGAACATAACCCCTATTCCGATTTTAGTGATTTTATTCAACATTTTATTGCTTTTTATATAATTGTCTGGCTAAACAAGATATATTGAGTTGAGAATTTTTAAAAAAATCATTTGAGACCTTTAAGACGTTTTTACGGTATATAATTGATAAGTAGCTCTGCAAAATCAATCTTTAACATCCAAAGAGGATTAAAGATCGATTTTGCAGAGCTGATCAGAATGGAAAAAAAGACCAGAAAGACAGAGACACTCGGGATACAGAGCAGCCAGGAAGGACCTCTAGGATATGCAGAATCTCCATATTCTCGACCTGGTTCTCTTGACAGGGACACCTGAGATAAAGAGCAGCCAGGACCTCTAGGATATGCAGAAGCTCCATATTCTCGACCTGGTTTTCTTGACAGAGACACCCAAGATATGGAGCAGCTTGAATACCAATATATATAATATTGACTCCAGGTGAAGAGGAGGATCTACTAGAACGCGATTTATCGTCCTTCAGACATGATTGAGAGAACAGGAGGTCTACAGATAAAAGGATCAGAGATGGAGGAAGCTGCTTTCTTGCAAGCAGCTCCCCATCATCCCGTTTTAGAAGCAGATTACTTAGATTTGGAGTTGGTGCTCATCCAGTTTCCTTTCCAGACCCAGAAAGCCCTTTAACTCCAGGAGCAGATAGGATTACAACAGAAGCAGTCAACGAATCAGCTGGAGATTAGGAAGCTGTTGTGGGCCAACTACAGGCTATTGTGGAAGTAGCTACTCAGATATGTCCAGACTTGGAGCATCTAAATGAGATATTTGAGTTCAGAGTTCCTGAACCAGAGCAGCTGAATGAGGCTGAAGTAGCTACTCAGATACGTCCAGACTTGGAGCATCTAAATGAGATATTTGAGTTCAGAGTTCCTGAACCAGAGCAGCTGAATGAGGCTGAAGTAGCTACTCAGATACGTCCAGACTTGGAGCATCTAAATGAAATAATTGAGTTCCGAGTTCCTGAACCAGAGCAGATGAATGAGGCTGAACTAGCTACTCAGATAAGTCCAGACTTGGGGCATCTAAATGAGATATTTGAGTTCAGAGTTCCTAAACCAGAGCAGCTGAATGAAAGACTCGAATCTAGAGGAGCTGCACGGATGAATCCAGACCAGGAGCAGCTATATGACAAACAAGGGAATATTTAAGGACTGTTTATCGGAATTATCTAAGGACTAGACAGAGGACTGCTATACTTGAAGGATTACTCAGGGATTATAACCATCCAAGTCTCTTTCTTCCACTGTCTATATTTATATAGGCCCAACAGGACCATTAGAGGAGTTAAACATGCTCACTGCTCAGGACCATCCTAGATAGACAGAGGACCAGTATATTCTCCTTAGCTAACGCAGGTTCTCTCAATCATCTAATTAGGACCTTTGTAAACAAACTTTACAGACGTATTCAATAAATAAACTATTACACTGATCAGTCCCAATTCATTTATACTCTGAGAGATCCATATATGAGGTTATTAAAGGGATCGATACTAAAACAAGAGTCGAGGGATCTAGAGTGAAATATTTGCATAAACCCTAAAGTGGGTGCAATTGATTGATCTCGAAAATCCCTAGGATTTAAATCTGGCTTGTATTTGATAAAAGACAATAATCATTACAATGTTACTTACCGCGGAGCAGCAAGCAAGTTCTTTAAACAAACAAATTGTTTTTAACAAGATAAGAATAATTTTCAAACAAGTATTAATGTATTCAAAGTGCTATTTCAGTCCTGACTGTAAAATAAATTATATTGTTATAAATTTGATTTTTTTTTAAATGTTAGGTATTAATTGATCGAACTCTTAATTCTGTCTTGAAGGAAAGTGTTAAAAAAATCAATAAATTTTCTTATCTAATCATTTTTTGTGTGATTTTAAGCATGCACATAGATAAATATCACAAAACAAATCTACAAATCCATCCTTTCTTATTTTGAATAATGTTATTCTAAACGAGGTCTAATCTGAGATAAGCAATGTTAAATATGTATAACAACCTAATTAGTTCTGGTCAGTGCTAATAATACACATTTTAAATATTTTCCTTTATTTCATTTAAAATTTCTTGCTATAATAGTCATCTATTTAATACATATATATGTATGTATGTTGCGTATAGCCGGACAAACCGCTGGAACGATTGGGCTGACATTTTTTGTGGACATATTTTTTAAAATATTTTTTTTTTCACATTTTTTTTACGGGCAACGCCGGGACCTTAAGCTAGTCTTTATTATAAAACAAGACATTCGTATATATATATATGTTGCCTATAGCCGGCCAAATGTCTGGACCGATTGGGCTGAAATTTTTTGTAGACAATCATGGGTGTAACAGCTTAAATAAACCTAAAAAATATTTCCAAATTTTTTAAAAAATATTTTTTTTCTCGAATTATTTTTTGCCACGGGCAACGCTGGGCCCTTCAGCTAGTTTCATATAAGATTAGCACCGTCTCAAACTCTGCAACCTCACTGAGCCCAAAACTTAAGACAGAGTATCGTTAGTAAAACCAGTTTTAAAACCCGGGTTTCACGAATGGGGTTAGGCACTTTTGTGATTATCAATATTTTTGTAATGCCATATTATTTCTTCAGTTTTTTTATATTATCCATTTTTTTCGAATCTCTTAAATCAAAATCTACACAAAAGTAAAGACCCCAAAAAGAAAATTCGGAAGTTTTTTTCAACGATACTCTTTTAAATTTAGGCCTCTGGGGTCTATACTCTACTAGAGATGGGCATAGTTTTTGTGAACGAACAAAATTTTCCAAAAGGAATAAAAGTTTTCGTAAAGGATGGTGTCGGACAGGAACATTAACGAAGGATATAAGAACGAATTGAATTGATCAGAAAAATAAAAAACAAACATTTTTTTAACAAACGAAAGGAACAAAAACACAAGATCTGTCAGACCATAGGTGAACGATTTGATTTCTAAATCGTTTGTTCCAACGAACTTGAAAAAAAATGACCGGTTTTTTACTGAACGAACAAATTTTTAAACACTTGTTTGTTCAGTAAAAGAAACTATTTTATTGAAAGAACGATTTTACTGAACTAACAATTTAATTGAACGATTGTTCAGTTAGAAAACGAACTAAATAGATGGAAAAATAAAGAAAAATTCAAATTAAAAAAAAATTTCCGACCGACCGGAAAAACTAACAAATAGGTCATTAAAGTCCGATGAACGGATGAATTGAAATAAAGCTGGAGGCGCCCATCGCTCTATTATGCAGTGCACCCATAACAATTAGCAATGAGAAATGGTTGCAAACGGATTAAAGAATCGTTTTATTTACGATTTAAATTAAACAATAAACCCCCTTTCCTTCCTCTCCTGAGGGGGCAGAAAAACGAATTACTGCGCAATTGGAAAGGAATTAAACTCACTAAATTTCAGATTCTCATAAAAAATAACCTTTAACAAATTGCAAAATACGAAAAAAATAATGATTTGAGAGAGCGAGGGTTTGTTTTATTATAGAATATTTCCCAGAATAATCTATTTATAAAAATAGTTTAGAAAATAAACGCTAATGTTGGAATGGTCCTAAAGATATCGATATGATATGATATCGATATTTTTTATTCTTAATAAATTGGACCTTCTCGAAAACAAATTTCTTTATGGACACATTAAACATAGGAAAACTGCTAAGAAAAAGGAACGAAAATAAAAAAAATAGCCTAAATTCAGTAATTTCTAAACTCAGTCATTGCTGTTGCTGTATGGTTTCCAGAATAATTCTTTTTGCGAAAATTGATTATTAAAA
This sequence comes from Eurytemora carolleeae, assembly GCF_000591075.1. Taxonomy (NCBI): domain Eukaryota; kingdom Metazoa; phylum Arthropoda; class Copepoda; order Calanoida; family Temoridae; genus Eurytemora; species Eurytemora carolleeae. The sequence goes on from NW_019396513.1 coordinate 163,887, forward strand.
ATATCAATTTTTAATTGAATTCTCATTTTATTTTATTTCTGGGTTCAATATCTGAACACGTTTTAGCTTTTTACACTCGAGCTTACCTTACAAAAAATATCGAACTGTCTTCGATCATTCGACAGGTCTAACACAACGAAACGATTTCTGTTGATTTTGCAGAAGTATAATTTTACATTATTTAATTTAATCTTGTTTGATTGAATATTTGTTCATCATTTGGTAATGATTATTAATAATCAGCGCCATACTCTAAATCTTTGATATCATTATTTATAATTTTACAATATATGTATCATTTCCATGAAAATATTAATATTTTTAAAAAAACGTTTTCATCTCTATAATTTATTAACACTTACTTCAAGGTGTGTATATAATCGAATAGTTTACATAGTCAAAAAAGGTATCAATATTTTTCAAAAAAGGGGGTTTTAAAGGATGGGGGGGGGGGTAACAATGTTGTCAGGGGCGGCACAATATTTTTTCTGCCGCGCTGACGCGCGTAAAAAGTGCCTCCCACTACACAAATACTAGCGTACGCCCCTGCTTACCTTGATTTAAAAATCGTTAGACAATTGGGTTTACTTTGATAGAAAAAGTTTCCTGGCAAAGCTGGGTTTCCATGCTAGTAAAGTACGCAGTTTATGTACACATGATAGTACAGTATGCAGTATATGTACACATGATAGTACAGTACGCAGTATATGTACACATGATAGTACAGTGCGCAGTATATGTACACATGATGTTTTCTTAGATTGGATTACAAAGCGGAAGAGTATCGTCACGTGCGTAAATATTTTTAACCGGTATTATTTCCACCATAACACAAATAAAAAATAACCAAACAAGTCTCTCCGAAGCTATAATGGTTGGAAAATGTTAATATCGACCAAGGTTGTAATGCAAGGAAAGTTATTTAAGAGGTGTGTGCATCTTTTGTACTGCAGTGTGCTGTCTCTGGGCGGTAATGTAAACACAAGACGGATGTCGAAGCCTGACATGGGATCCATCTTTCACATTAAAAATCAATGAAATATTCTGGTCATAGGAAATATTATGTGAATTATCAAAATTATCTAAATGTAATGATTTTGACTTCCTCGGATACTAAACGAACACTGATGCATCTATTCTTGTTTACAAATTTCGTCCAGAGAGAACTGGTTTTAATATGTACGCAGAGTGTACGCAACTGCAATTAACTTTCCTTGCATTACAACCTTGGATGATAGCGCTTAAACCTGTGAAGTACACCTGCAGTATGGAAACAGGTCAACCAAATGGCGGTTTTACACTTTTCGATTTTATCTATTCTCTTTGTCTTTAACACATCTTCATTAATAAGATCATAACCAGGGGCGGATACAGGGGGCCGACCTTTGCACTCCCCTGAGATTTCGGATTAGCTTCTCAATAGCACTTAAGGGTCCGAAAACCTTGAGCAAAACAGAAAAAAATATCAATCTTATAAAAATATTTGGTTTTTTGGTTCCTAATTCTGGATTTTTGTTCCGAAATGAATCTAGAACCCCCCTCACTTAAATTCTGTATCCGCCCCTGATCATAACTTGTTTGTTCTGAAATGGTCAAAAATTAACAATACGCGTTTTACTTCTAGATGACAAGTATAATCAATAATCACTATGTATGGATATTTCATAATATGAAATAAGATATAAAGGTATTGTTCACTTATTTGGGTAAACTAAATAGCCTATTATTAGCTATTCATTGGTATTAGTCTTACTTTTAAAATACAACTGGGGCCCATGAGAAAAAGCCGAATTATCATTCAGAATTCCAGCGCAAAGGTATTATACACTATTTGATGCTTTTAGTCATAGTCATGGGATTTTTCAAAATTTTCAAATATTAAGTTTAATTGTAGTAACTTATGGCGAATTGTAGATTTCTTTTTTTTCAAAACTGTTTTAAAATTGTCCATTTTCAAATTATTACTTATTTTAAACATTTGACGGTTTGATACGTTCTCTGCAAACATTATGGTCTCCGACAAACCGATAGCGAACATATAAAGTCCAGAATTAATTACCACACAACTTTGCCATCGAAACATAAAGTCGGTAAAACTGTTTCCTGGGTTTCCCCTACTTCCCCAGGAATTTAAGAGTTGAAACCGGTTTGTCTGAGAGAGAAAGTCGTTTTTGTATAAACGTGCGATAATTTGTTAAAACATGTTTGAACACAAAAAATGTTAATTTCTTGCTAATTCTAAGATCAAAAGTTTTCATATTTTAATAATGGCTCACCCTACATGAGTCATTGAAATATGATAATTTTAGTTTGTTTGGGCTGTTGTTTCTGAAAAAAAAGTTTAAATAGTGTAAATGCAAAAGTATATCATACCTTTCCACTGGAATTCTATATACGATAAATAGCTATCTCTTTCAAAAGGCTGTAAATCGCCTTAAATAGATTTTACAAAGATTAAAATCAATAAATAGCGAATAGGTTACGTTAAAAAGGGCAAAAAAAAGCAAACTAATACTGCAATAAAGTTTAAGCATTTAACAACATTAAGTTGTTGATACTTTAATATTCCTAAAACTTTTGAATTTATAGTGAAGATTTTGTGACATTTAGGCTTATATATGTCAAAAGGTATTAAAGCTTATAAAAGAGATTTATAATTTTGTTGTAAATTCTGATCGTGGATAATTTGATATTTTTTTTCTGTTGCACCCTTTGTTCCGATTCCATTAAATAAATTGGTAAATGTAGGATTTATTTTTATATTTTGTTATTGTTTTGTTTACTTAAAGTGTGCGTCACAATACACAAACGTACATACCTACCAGAAACTAGATAACATAGTAAACATATATTTAAGGCGTAGATTAAGGATGTAAACATAAAAATATGTTTTTTTTGTCCACTTAAAAAAAGACGAACAAAATAAATATAAAATTCAAAATTCTTAGTGCTTGTTTCAATGAAGGAAGAGTTAAAACCAGAAATAAGAGAGAAACAGAGATCAATTGAAACCTAGAATATACAGGGTGTCCCACGAAACATGACAATAGGAAGACGACTTGAAAGTCGTCTTTGGTATTTGAATTTATTTGTGACATTTAGTCTTCTATCTACTTTAACATGTATGATTCTTGAAACAATTATCACATAATTCTCCTAGCCCTGGCATTTCCAAAAAGTGGTCTGCGTTTTGTGTGCTTTCTATATTACCTGAGATATAAAGAGTTTGGTTCAGATTTCAATTTTGTTAAATAAAAGCAAAATTGTCGAAATCTGAACGAAATTCTTCATATCTCGGGCAATATTGAAAGCACAAAAAAGGCAGACCACATTTTGGAAATGGCAGGACAAGGGAAATTTTGTGATTATTATCTCTAGAAATTTACTTCTAAAATTAGGTTGACAAATAAACGCAGCAAATTATATCAAAAATCAAGACGACATTCAAGTCGTCCTGCATACTGTCATGTTTCGTGGGACACCCTGTACGATATTTTCCACAGCATTTTCTATTGTGTACAAGTACTGTACACAAACAATCAGCAGACATCTGTATTGAGGGATATTAAGGATCCTTTGGACACGAAATACAAAATCTTCAAAAATAGACTAAATTCATAAATTTTATGCTTCATGTTAAAAATTTAAGTATTTCTTTAATAGGTGTAAAACTTAACCACTGAACGGGCATAATATGCAATAAGTGGCCGTTAGATGGTAGTCAAAAAGCCTTCCATGTAACTGTATCATTCATAGCGTGCCAGGACACTATAGGCCTGCTCAGCCTATTCAGGTAGAACATATTATTATGGTTATTATGTGGATAAAACCAATGATTTCTGATATGGAATTCTCTTCCTTGTTTATAATGAACAGAATTTTTGTTTTCCTTTCTTATTCATATGTGGACAAAAAACTAAAAACCATAGGGTTTTAGTTTTAGTTCCTTTCAATAAAATATTATCAGTACAATAGTTGTCCAACTGTCTGACTCTCTCTTTCATCTTATAGCATGGACTAAAACTTACATTTTTAAGAATGGTTAACTTTATTTACGCTATATAGCCTTGAAAATTCTACTTGGGCCGAATTGGAAGCATTTTAAAAATTTAGCTGGCCCCGTCAGCGCCACGTTAGCTTGTTCATTAATGAAAGTACAGAGTTTCCTGCAAAGGATAAGACTTTAATGACCTGAAACACTTTGAATATAACAATCTGAAAAGTGAAGATTTTTTACAACTTTACAGCTGCCAGGTATCTTATAGATTTGGTAAACAATTATTCAGTACGATCGTCTCTGAATTCTTATCCTTGCATAAAACGTTATAAACCCATATTTATAATATCTTGACGTTTTCTTAATATTACATAATATAAATTATTTCCGGTTGTATTGTTTTGAAAGGTGTGTGCAGGCCTCTACTTCCTGTAATTAATTTGGAAGAAAAATATGTGGGTTGAACAAGTTGTTCACTCCATCTTTATGCAATGGGTCTAGTCAATTCAGGCTGTGGGAGGGGGGAGGGAGGAGAGGGAGGAGGAAGGGAGGAGAGGAAGGAGGGAGGGAGGAGAGGGAGGAGAAGGAGGAGAAGGAGGAGAGGGGGGGAAGGAGGAAAGGGAGGGAGGGAGGTGCATATTTTCAGAATTTTTGACGATTGGAGAAAAAATAAATAAATGGGACATTGACTTTCATTCTTTTATATACGGTGGTAGGCGATTAAAGCCATATAATGAAGACGACTTTTTTATTTCAGTTTCAAATGGTTAACAAGCATTTTTCGAATTATAAGTTTACACGCAATTGAAGAAAAGCTTTTTCAATGAAAGGCTTCTCTGTTTTGATGTTTTTGTGTATCCATGCTATTTAAAAATTTATATAAATAAAAATCGAAATCGAAAGTCGTCTTCATTATATTGATAAAATCGCCTACCACTGTACTTTATACCCAAAGTTAATTTTTCTTCCGAAATCATTTTCTCCAATTCAACGAATAAAACCCTTAATAAATTTGACGCTCAACGCTCTGGGGAAAAAGGATAATTTTTTTAAGGGAAAATGATTTTTCAAGAAAAAATACACCCCTAAGGGAGGGAAGGAGACGGATGGGTTATCGAAAATACTTTTCTGGTCTCAACCATTTGCCGAAAATTTAAGATAGTTTCATTGAGCAAAACTACCGATTTTCATTTTTGGTGTGTTCACATTTGCGTAGATCAGAAAACAAATAAGAAACTGTAAACCACATAAAATAATATTTTCAAACAAAAATATTTGTATCTAAAAAACCAGTTTCCGATACTGGGTTTCATTACGGTACTCTGTGCTTAGTACACTTCAGTACACAAAAGTGCCGTACAATAACCCTCAACTCAATTTGTTTTAATGGCTACTATTATTATTATTATGGTCCATCAAAGATTAAAATGATTTGCCTTGAATAAATCTAATTCAATAATTATTATTTTTTTAAAGGCGTCAATTTAAATTTAAGAAAGATTTAAAACGGCAACTTTTAAAGCAACAGTTAAAAGATAAATCTAACCGAATTTGTCTCTTTAATTGTACATAATTATGGATGACTATAAATCTATTTTTATAAAAAATTATACCATCAAAATATATTCTAGAGTATAGATAGTATAATTGTCCAGTAAATCAATACCACATAACAAAACAATGTAATCCATATTTATTAGATTATACAGTTACAGTTTTATTTCTCATTTTATTCTGAGACAATAACCTCTACAGTGAGAACCAGAAAACTATGGAATAGAAAGGCAACATGAAATAATAATTAAGTGAACTGTGTATTTCATGTTGTTGCAATAGTTTTACTTGTAACTTGTTAAATCATTTATTCATTGGACTTTTTAAAGTCATGAAGACCTTGTGTCTGAAAGTCAGCGTCCTGATCCCGAGTTTTCTGGTTCACACTTTACAAGAATAAAATTTCAAATTTCAAATATATAAAATTATTTAGGATGTATGCTGTTAACTATATTTTTATGCAACTATGACATGGAATGACTAATGTAATTTAATAACTGTTTTTTTAGTTAATTCAACAAGATTCTGAACATTTTTTATTTATGATCTTTTAGAAGTTAAGATCTTTAGTAAAAACATTTATTTAATAACAGTATCAAGTATATAGAGGTGGGGGGGGGGGGGGATGCTGCAATTATTATCGTCCCTTGAAATGATATTTTCCCCTTTAAAAACTGAAATTATTTAGGTTTGCTTGTATTGCTCCAGTGCATTATAAAAATGATTGAATGAAGGGGTTTATTTAGATAAAATAAACTTTAGAATTCTTTTCTGTGAAAATATTGTTATTGTAACTTGTAAATGTAGTTGTAAATGTAGTTGTAAATTCAGTTGTAAATGTATTTGTAAATGTAGTTGTAAATGTATTTGTAAATGTAGTTGTAAATGTAGTTGTAAATGTATTTGTAAATATAGTTGTAAATGTAGTTGTAAATTTAGTTGTAAATGTAGTTGTTAATGTATTTGTAAATGTATTTGTAAATATAGTTGTAAATATATTTGTAAATGTAGTTGTAATTGGAAGCTACACTGTTAGGCCGGAATCTAGGTTACCCTATAATCAATCATTATGTAAATTTAAATATTTTAAATCTCCTCAAAATATGCTTTAGAACTAATTAAATAATAGTATGAGAAGCAATCCATAAAATAAAGCTTTTCACTTATACATGGCTGATAATTGGCTGAATTTATTGAGGAAACCATGGGTGCCCTGGGGGGGGGGGGTAGCATTGGCCAAAACAAATTGAAATATTTTTTCTTTAATTTTTTAAACACTTTTTGGAAGATTCCACCCCGGGCACTTCAGCAGCTAGTATTCACTAAGATCTTTGAAACTTGAAAAAATAAGCTTAAGGTCTAAATCTTCAGATTATCAACTAACATTTTATTTACACTTAGTGTATGATGGCACTTTTGATTGACATGAGCACTTTTAAATACTTGGAGACTTTATGCTTATTTCATTAATGGGTTTATTGTAGTCCATAAACTCCTGTAGTCCAGTAGTATACATTAGATAATATTGTAGTCTAGAGGTATACACTAGATAGTATTGTAGTCCAATAGTATACACTAGATAATATTGTAGTCTAGAGATATACACTAGATAATAGTGTAGTCTAGATGTGTACATTAGATAATATTGTAGTCTAGAGGTATACACTAGATAATTTTATAGTCTAGAGGTATAAACTAGATAATATTGTAGTCTAGATGTATACGCTAGATAATATTGTAGTCTAGAGGTACACACTAGTTAATATTGTAGTCTAAATGTATACACTAGATAATATTGTAGTCTAGATGTATACACTAGATAATATTGTAGTCTAGATGTCCACTGATTTAGATATAACTAGAGGTTGATTAGAATTTGAACTTGTCAGACTAGAGGGACTTGTTCTATCTAAAAAAAGAAAGGTTGTTATCTAAAAAACCATTTCGGGAAAATATGATAATGACATGTATTATACCAATTCAACAAAAATAAACATATTTGTTTTGCTTACAAATTTACGAGTACTTTTTATATACGAAATGGTAAAAATATCCATTATACAATATGAAAAATCCCTCAACATTTTTGAACATTTGAACTTTTCGATTAAAAAAAGCTTTTCTTAGATTATTTTATTTACTTTTAAACTTGTAATTAGAAAAAAGCTTGCAAACAATTAAAACTTTTTAAAAAATTCCTCTCATTGTATTGATACAATCGCCTAAAACTGTAGTAAATTGTTTTGTAAATAGCTTAAAAAAAGGAAAGTAATTTGATCTTTATCTTATATATTTATTTACCTGGAGGTATAAGATCTGGTCTACTGGATATCTGTCCCTGTGATCTAGGTGCACCTGGAGATGAGGTTCCATAACTCTCCACCTGGATACTTGAACTCCGCAACTCAGGGAACATAAAACTTAAATATTGAAATCAAATTTAAGGGTTGGCTACATCACATCAAACAAAGATCAATTGCTATTCAGCTTAAAATCTAAAAAAAAGGATTTTTCTGACGACCTCTATTGAAACTTGACAGGAAATAAGTTTTTGAAATCCTTAAATGTAACTGTCTAAACAAGTTTGCTGTTTTCAATCACCATTCCGTACCCTACTTAAAGCATTATTGCTTTGAATTCTGGTAGATTTACTCCACTACACTGGACTGGATCAACTGGATACTGATGTCATAGTCGGTATACGGTATAAGACCGTTATTTGAACGAAAAAAACGGGGCTAGGGATTTTCAGTCCTAATATTCTTTAAAATGACTCAAAAAAGTACTTTTTTATTTTTATTTAATTTTCAGTTTTTAATTTTAGAAGAGGTTGGTTAAGTAACTTTAACTAAAAAATATGTCGAATATTCAAAAATCTCTATTTACTTGAGCTAAAATATTCATATAAAGGGCGGTCGCCAAAAAAAGTCTCTTTAATTTTCGATAATCAGACTATTGGTAATTCAAAATGAATCTTATTAATAGAATAATTCGGTTTAAGTGTTCAAATTCTCATCAGAACCTTTTAAAAACTTTGCACAAATTATTTTTAGCAGAGAACAATAAAATTTAATGAACTTATGATTATACAACATGGAATAAGAAAAAAACATCCCAGGGGACAGAGAAAATACTTAAACAAACAGAAGAGATCCTTTAAAAAGTTACTCTTATGGTACAGCTGCATCATTTATTATCACTTAAACATTCCAAAATGTAAAAAATAAACAACAAAAAAATATTTAAACTTTATAAAAGAGTTAAGAGTGTTTTAAAGATCTCTCAACTGCTTGCAATAAAACATGGCATTTCAACTAAAATCAAATTGTGTTCATAAATAGTATCAAATGATGTACGGGCTGGTCTTTTAGCCTGCGTCAAGTCAATTTTTAAGAATATATGAAAAATTCTTGTGAAAATGTTTGATGAATCGGTTGATCTATCTATAGCTGAGAGTACTATTGTGATCCTACAAATTCTATGGATTTGCTGGTAGCTGGGATATTAACTAGTAATCCCTGACTTATTGTAAACTTTCAAAACCTAGTAATATTCATCATATTGTAAAAGATTTAATATTAATTAGGTGGGTATAATACCCAAAACAGCAAATAGCTAATCTCCACCTAATTGCTAGAATTACATAAATATAGTAAACAATATGAAAATAGTTGCAGATTTTTTGCCTGTAACATTATAACTTGGATGTGTATTTTTAGCAATAAATTATATCTTATCTTATCTTATCTTATCTTAAGAAAGTAGCGCTTTTAATTTATGCTTTTTGATGGAGGCCAAAAAACTAAAAAGACGGGATTTTTGCCGACCACCCTTTACATATATTTTAATACCCTTAGTTTTTTCTTCTGGGGCTTTCTGAAACCTAAATTTATTTTTCTCTGCAAAATAGATTTGAAAAAAATAATACACGTTATTAATTGTTTAAAGTAAACAGAGATATTTTCGAATATTGGACATAGATTTACGTAAACTGAAGCATCGGCGACAAAACGTTACTTAAACGACCCCATCAAAAATAAAAATATCTTTATACTAAAGCACTTTTTCCAGTCTTTAAAAAAAAATATTTGGGCTTAATAAACTAATTCTGTTTGTTTTGGGTCACCCTGGACTTGTCTGCACTATGCAAATCATTTTTGGGGTACACTATTATTAATTAATGTAACTGCAGTGTGCACTGTGCCCACATCTATCTACATTTTACACCAATACATACATTGTTTGTCCGTTTGTTTGTTTGTTTGTTTGTTTAGATCCAATAAAAGTTAAGACGGCTGAACCGATCAGGCCCACCTTTTTTACGACAACTCAAAAGGCCATTGGGAATGGGAACTTGATTAGCAACACTTTAAAGCCCCTTAAAAGCTAAGTACAGATATTTTGTTCCACTTGTCGCCTTCTGCCCCTTTGGTAAAAGTAAATTCAACCTATATGAAGCATAAAGCCTGACCGCGGCAACCTTGTTGCACAGGCTAGTCCTGTCCATAGAGTATAAGGTACAGTACAAAAGGTTGACCCGACTCGGAAATTCAAATATACTACGGCTGCCCGTGCCTTCAAAATTGTTTAAATTCTGAAAAATATTTATTAAAGTTTACTAATAGAGATAAAAAAATGTTTAAGGATCAAATAGAAAATATTTAAGAAGTAATTAAAGGATTATTTACCAGTGTTATATTTTTTTAATCTTCTCGTCATATTTGTACAGTGTTCAGATATTGTATAGATTATATACTTAAATGTTTCAATTAGGATGCTTCGATGACAATTGAAATTACTTTTCAATCTCCTAATTCTTAGGTAAAACTTCAAAGTAAACTGAAATTGTGTTTAAAAATGAATGACTATCCATTTTCAAAATTGGATAGTTTCTATAACTATATTTAAAGGGACAGTAAGCATAATTTCAAGTGACCCTCCATGTAAAGATGGCAATTCTAGATTTACAACTGTACCCTTTAAAGGCCGGGACAGACCGGCTATGTAAGGTAGTTAAACTGAGTATGCAGTGTTGTGGACAAATTCTATAGGATTCATTTGAGACATATAAAACGTTTCAAAGATGTATATTGTATATTACTGAGTTTGAGCGCAAAGTCGACGTTCAAAATCATGAATTTGGGTGGGTACGTTTTCAGAATCGGTTTTTTTTAATTACTAAATAACGACAACAAAAAATATAGTAAAAATTCTATAATAAACTAATTAGATGTTTAGGAACATATTTCTCAAAAGAAATTTGTCAATAAACCGAAGTTAGAATTAATTATTTTCTTTTTCATCACTATATTAAATTTCTTACTTTTTATGAATTTGTTCGCAGATTTCTTCAAATTCTTCAAATGTCGTCTTTTTTAATAAAATTCCAGAAAATCTGCAGAAAATCTTTGTGATTAAAGAGAGATTATAGAAACTAATAATGGAATAAGATTACTTACTTTCAATGATAAGAGTTAATTTTTTTATTTTCTCATCCTGTTCTTAAACAACTAATTAGTTTACTGTACAATTTTGTTTATATTTTTTGTCGTAGTTATCTAATAATTAAAAAAAACAATTCTGAAAACGTATCCACCCAAAAGCACGTTTTTAAACGTCGACTTTACGCTCAAACTCAGGATTTAAAGATTTTTAAAAAGTTTTATATGTTTCAAATGAATCCTAAAGAATTTGTCCACAACACTGCATACTCAGTTTAAATACTTTACACAGCCGGTCATTCCCTTAAGAGCTTAGTCTAATCAAGAATGAATTAGTTATTCATGTTTTTGTTCATTAAACCTATTTATTTTCATTTCCTGTTCTTCTGTGAAAGTGACTTGCGCAGTTCTTGCTTATAAGAAGAAGCAACGGAGACACATTCAGAAATAAGCACTTTTCAAGTCAGGAAAACGACTTTATTTTCCATATTTTTAATCAGATTAAGGTTTTAAGGGTATCTTTGTAAGTCGGGCATTGCCATCTCTGCAAACATGACACTTCAAGTCCCTTTAAGGAGATACTTTGAATATATCTTAGACAAGTTTTGATATAATTTTCTCGGTGGGATGTAATGTAGTATATTAGACACTAGATCCTAGGCTTACAAATTGTCTTTGATATTTGTAAAGTTTGTAAGGGGTGCGAAGCCCGTCCGTAATATTTCATATCTTGGAAATGTACGGTAGCCCAGAACACTAGATAGTTAGATAAAATCATACCTATAGGCAGGCCGTGTACACTCAGTGTACAGGGTATTCCAATGTTATGCAAGTTATAAATTAACAATGAGGTATAAGAACCTTTACCTTGGAGATTTTCTTTCTATTTGTGGAAAAGTAGGTTTAAGATATCCTTCCATATCCTCCCCCTCCTCCTCCCCTTCCATATCCTCCCCCTCCTCCTCCCCTTCCTCCTCTTCTTTGTTCTCATCCCCCTCAAATCCGTATCTAGAGAACTTAATATTTAATATTTTCCTTAATTCTTTCCTCCTTTTTTACCATTCTTTAGAACCATTTTTGACAAGATTATGTAAAAAACTGTAGAAAAAAATTAATAAAACCTGAAAAGTTACCCAAAAAATGAAAGAGTAACCCAAAAAATGAAAGAGTAACCCAAAAAATGAAAGAGTAACCCAAAAAAATAAAAAAGTAACCCAAAAAAATAAAAAGTAACCCAAAATATGAAAGAGTAACCAAAAAAATAAAAGAGTAACCCATAAAATGAAAGAGTAACCCAGAAAAATAAAAAAGTAGCCAAAAAATGAAAAAGTAGCCAAAAAATAAAAAGTAGCCCAAAATATGAAAGAGTAACAAAAAAAATGAAAAATAAAGCAATACATTAACTAATAAACTAAAAAGTGATCCAAGTTGATAAAAATTAACAAATAAACAATAAACATGTTTAGTAACTTAATAAAAATGTTTGATTATTCCAATAAACTGAAAAAAGTACCTAGAGTTTGAACTTTTTCTGGATCCTAAGCTCATGTCCAGATACCCTTAACAGTCCACAATTAAAATAATCAACAAAATTAGAATAGCGTTTTCTTTAAATGGACAATCTCTGTAAGGTCATTGACAATTAAATATGGAACTTAAAACTACTTTTGTATACAGAGGCTTGATCCTACACCATCACCGAATTTTAAATAAAAGTGACATAAAACGTAATTTAGCCTCCATTTAGAAAGTGACATACTGATCAAGAAAGCAAGAATTTATTATTTTCCAAACTAAAAAACGACGATATCTTTTTTACTCAGACAAAGATTTATCAGACACAGTTATACAGATATATTCAAAGAGAATAGAATATATATTAGAGTGGAATTTAGACAATCCTTCGGTATGAATTCTGTCAGTCCCTTTCAGCCTGAAATCCCGGGAGTTCAAAGTGTACAAATCATGAAAATGTTCACAAATTATTTGCAGTAGAGTACATTAATACAGTATGTTCCCTAGACTATCCATTTCAAACTCAAATTTTTTAAAGCTGTTAAATAAACCTTATAATGAATTAGGTGAATAAAAAATCATCGTTTGAAAAGTGACAGGCATAGAGTCTATGTGAAATGATCATTGGTCAATTATGAATCCAGCTTTTTCCATAATTTGGTTTTCTTTTAATATTAATTATAGATTTTCTATAAAATTATGTTCCAGGGCCCAAAAGGTTATATAGCGCAAATGTGTGAATTACACCTGCAGTATGGAAACAGTACAACAAAATGGCCGTTTTACACTTTTTTTCTAGTAAATTCCACTCTAATATATATTGTATTCTCTTTGGATATATCCCTCTATAAATGTCGGGTTACTTGAAATATTGTCTACATACAGGTTGAGACTGGAAATATGGTCTAATACAGGTTGAGACTGGAAATATGGTCTACATACAGGTTGAGACTGGAAATATTGTCTAATACAGGTTGAGACTGGAAATATGGTCTAATACAGGTTGAGACTGGAAATATTGTCTAATACAGGTTGAGACTGGAAATATGGTCTAATACAGGTTGAGACTGGAAATATGGTCTAATACAGGTTGAGACTGGAAATATGGTCTACATACAGGTTGAAACTGGAAATATGGTCTAATACAGGTTGAGACTGGAAATATGGTCTAATACAGGTTGAGACTGGAAATATGGTCTACATAAAGGTTGAGACTGGAAATATGGTCTACATACAGGTTGAGACTGGAAAAATGGTCTACATACAGGTTGAGACTGGAAATATGGTCTAATACAGGTTGAGACTGGAAAGACGAACTGAAATTCTTAAGAAATGACGATCCCAAGGTCTTCTGCCTTTAATATAGTCTTTTAATGGCTAAATGTTATTTGGAAAAGAGAAAAAGAAGTTTACAGTTGTAGGGAATCATTAATTTAAGGTTTATATAAATTCCGTACAGTCGTCTGTCAAGTCTTATTTTTTATGGGTAACCCTATATTAAAGACATCGAATTTTAATCTGAGCTGATTACCGGTGACATGGAAACGCCTCAGCACGGAAACGCCTCAACACAGAAATGATTACCTATAGGTCTAGGTACTTCATAAGAATGCGTATACTGATTATTGCCATGTGCTGGTTGCTGGAGCTGCTGGCCAGGGTAAGGAGGGGGTTCAGGTAGTCTTCTACATTGTATAGAGAGGGGAGTAGAGGTGTAGGTAGATCCCTGCATATAATTACGTATCAGTTTATCAAACAATCAATAAATCAATGCTTTACTTAAGAATTGCAGTCACATTATAGTTTATTTAAAGAACAAAATAATTAACTAATCAAAAAAGCTGTAATCAGTAAATACAGCTGATTATAATCAGTAAATACAGCTGATTATAATCAGTAAATACAGCTGATTATAATATTATTTTTTTATTTAGCTTTTCACAGCAATTTATCAGTAAACTTATAAATACATTAGGACTCAGCTTGCAAGCTAATCTATCTATCTATCAAGATGTACTTTTAAATAAGCACAGAAGTAATATAAACTTTTCACCAGGAAAAAGAAATATAAAAAATAGAGAAAAGGAAATAAATCCGATCCATTAATAACATGGTATATTAGGAAAAAAACTGTGGACATATTTTATAAGAGCCATGAAAATTTGAATAATACGGGAAAACTCAGTCTCCCGACTACGCTGAACTTAAGACTAAGTTGCCATACTATGTTGCGCGCACATGCCCATTAAAATTCCAAAACAGAGAGAGGGGGATTGAATTTTGTAGACCCAGAAATTAGTATTTATTTAGGGTTAGGTTAGGTTAAGACACTTTCTGGGCCGAGCCCTGAGGCTAGGAAAGGCTAGGGGGCCGAGCGCTGTGGCCACGGGCCAGGTTAAGTTATGACACTTTCTGGGCCGAGCGCTGCAGCTAGGAGAGGCTAAGGGGCCGAGCGCTGCGGCTAGGACAGGCTAAGAGGCCGAGTGCTGCGGCCACATGTCTTGCATTTAAGACCCCACCAGCTGCCAGTCTCTACGCAGGCATCCCACAGATATTATTTTTCTGGATCTACAAAATTCAATCCCCCTCTCTTTGTTTTGGAATTTTACGGGGCATGCACGCGCAACATAAAATGGCAAATGCCAAAACATTAAGGGTCAAGTAATGAGATATGTTGACAAATTTTTCCTTTAGTTGAGCCTAATCTTGACTTAAACCCATGAAGTGTGTATTCAAGAACACTGAACATGTTCTAATTGGTTCTAATTCACTTAAAAAGACATTTCTGTTAAAAAAATGTGGCAAAACTTGTGCAATAAACTCCCCAGTCTCCAAAGAGCAAAGAAAGTCAAATGTTACGATGACTTAACTTGATGTAAGTCCAAATATAATTTAGTCTGGTATTGGAATAATAAGGTGTTCAGGCAGTAGGATAGAAAATATAAACAAACAAACAGAGATCACTACTTTATATATATTACATGTATATAGATAGAAATATAAACGGAGTCCCTTCGCGCACGTCAAAGTAAGATAATAAGATTGAAACCTTATATATTAATCATCATAACTCCTTATAGTCAAGAGCTCTTGAGAGGAACAAAAGCATTTACAGTTCAAAATATTCTTTTCTCTATACTTGTTCGTAAAATCAGAGCTAGAGAAGCAACGAGGTCCCAAAGTCGTTACAATAATCCTAATTGAAGTTGACCTTCTCCTTCAGCTAGTTAGGAGTGCCTGGAACATCGGCCTCGGAAGATAAAAAAATATTTGTTACCTAAATATTTATAGAATCTGTTGTATATGTACTATCTAATCTAATATTTGTTACCTGAATAAGTATAGAATCTGTTGTATATGTACTATCTAATCTAATATTTNCAGAGCTGAAAACTTTAGAATGGTGGATATCAAGTTTAACGCTTAAACCCCTGGTTTTATTAAACCTATGATTAGTTTAATACGTATCCAATATCCAGAGAGAAGTTTGAAAATCTCCCAAAGCCTAAAATGAAACAGCCAATCAGATGCCGGGAAAACAGCCAATCAGATGCCGGGGAATGGTTGCAGTCCACCAATGATAGAGCAGAGAATAGAGATCAGACGCCATTTAATTTTTCTGTATTTTTATTTATAATTACATTTTATTAAATTTATTTGTTAGTAAACCTTAAATATTTTATTACAAGTGCTTATATTTCAGATCAATAATTTAATAATAGGATAATAATTGATTTTAACGCAACCTCATTTGTCATAATTCTCGTAATCCGGGATGCGGATATTCAAAAGAGCGGTTTAAGAAGAAAATCAAAAGTTTGTCCATTGGATACACAGTTTAAGATAACGGGTTTAAGGAAATCTCATTCTAAAGTTTTCAGCTCTGATTAAAGTCTGAACTAAACAAACAGATTAAAGTCTGAACTAAACAATCTGAATAAAGTCTGAACTAAACAAACTGGATAAAGTCTGAACTTTACCAAACAGATTAAAGTCCTATTTTTTAATGATGTATAAAAGATAATATTCACAGTTATTGAGGAAAAGGATAATTATATAAAAAGTAAATATAAAATATCCCTAAATACTAATACTAAACATATTCTAACATCATTTAAATTCAGTGATATTTGGCTAATTACTTCTGTAATTCCTGCATCCAGCTTATAATGTTGATTTGCTTGCTTAATTATTAGATATGACTTTTGTTCGATCTACCAGCTTAGCAAACAAATGACTTTGCTTTTAATCTTGTTCTTCTTCCCCTGTCTGAATGTGATTGAATATCTGAGATATAGTTGCATGATTGAAGCTGCTATGTGAATAATAACCGAGTTACTGGACCCTAGGTGACTGACTACTGAACGGAGTCTGACTGGTTGTGGTCACATGGCGGGCCGCGCCCTAGCCAAACTACTTAAGAGCTGCGCGTGCCGATCCCAGAACCTGTCCTATCACTATGGCGGGCCGCGCCGCCCATGCCCTTGCCGAAAACTGACCAGTGAAAGAAACCCAGTAAATCTATCTATCTACCTATCTATATATGAGTGTGAAAACAGGTATCTATACAGAGTACGGACAGCAACGAGGGGGGGGGGGGTGAGATAATCAAGATGTTAACTATTGTTAACTATCTATCTATCTATCTATCTATCTATCTATATAGATATAAAATCAGCTGTATTATTCAAATTTCTTTTTTTTAAATCCATTACGTAACTTTACAATTCAGAAACGAAGTTTAAAAACTTTTTAAAAAGATTAGAATTTACACATTTTGACGCATGAATTAATTAACATATAGGAATTACATAAGAAATTTATAATTGACAAATACAATTGTTCATTAAAATACAATTTGGATTGGTATTCAGAAACGTTTCAAATACAGTTCTAAAACGTTATATAACGTTACGTTTCATTGTAACGTTACAGAATCGAAACAGAAACGAAACAGAAAACGAAATTTTGTAAGAAACGTAATATGGTTTGGTGGGGTACTACTATGCACCGTAGTGTTATAGGCCAGACAAGCCGCTTTTGCACCTAGGTCCCATTCATTTTGCATCTCCCTGCCCAAAGTCCTCAGGATACTCACTATTGTTCTATGCCATCTTTCCACGATATTAGATGAGGGGTTATAAGGGGGGGTTCTTGTATGCAAAATCTTTAATTCACTAAATAGTTCAATCCATAACTTGTTGACAAATTCTGAATTTGGTTAGGCAATCCAAAAACACTGAAATGTTCACGTATCAAAACTCTAGCCACAGTGCCCGCTTCCTTGTTGCAAATAGGATATGCACTAGCAAATCTTGTAAATCCATCCTGTACCGTTAACATATAACGATTCTTTTTCACTGTTTCTGACATCGACACTAGGTCTATAAATACTTTCTCCCCTACATTGCCCACTGTGCTAGGCACGTGAGGCCCTCTCTTGGCTTGAATACTCCTTTCCTTAGGTAGGCAGGTCTTACATTGATCCACCAGTCTACGGATTTTCTAACGGGCAGACATTGCAAAGAATGTTCTCAGAAACTTGTCTAACATTCCTGCCACGCCTCTATGTCCCCAAGCCACGCCCTCATGACAAATCTTGAACACTTCCTCTAACTTCACTGCTGGTACACAAACATGTAAGGCATCATATGGCTTGACTGGATCTGTGTGAAGGTTATAACATAGGATTCCATTATGCATCACAAACAGGGTAGGATTGAATATCTGCCTCACTGATATCACTTCCTGTATTCCTCCCCTCACTTCCTGCATCTTGGGTACTTTTCCATTTACGATCCACTTAATCACTTCCTTCCAAACTTCATCCTCTTCTTGTAACTTCTTCAGTTTGTTTCCCTCTAATATCTTGAATCTTGTCTCGTTACTCAGGTTGTGAATAGCAGACGGATATCCGGCAAACTTCCACCTCCCTTTTCCTATTTCCACAGGGTTTCCTTCTAGTTCCGATGCAAAGGTTATCTTCATCTCTCCCACTTCGATGGCTTCTTGGCATTCTTCGTTTTCTTCTGTTGTTGGCTCATCTAAATGTTTGGCTCTGGACAAAGCATCTGCATTAACGTTCTCACTTCCTTTCTTATGTATCATGATGAACTCAAACTGAGCCAGTTCCGCGTACCAGTGTTGAAAGATAGTTTCTTCTGATTTCAAGTTCACGATATACTTCAAACTAGCAGCNACTCCCCCTTGGCGCTGGAGTAGTGTCTCTCATAACGATTACACTTCCGCCCCCAACAACCCAGAAAACGTTCTACTCCCTCTTGTTTCTGAGACAAAACTCCTGCAATGTTTAAAGACAACCAGTCCGTAGTAAGGATGACAGGTTCATCTGAATCAAAATCTGGATAAGCTTGTATCCGCCCTGCTGAAAACTCCGCCTTCAACTCCAGGAAATCCTTCTCCATATCTTCAGTCCATACAAATTTCTCCTCCTTCTTAAGACTATTCATCCTGTTGGTCAAAGCTGAGTACCTGGGAATAAAGCCTCTGTAATAACCTGTGAAACTCAGGAATGACGACATTTCCTTGCAACTGGTGGGACATGGCCAGCTCTGTATATCTTTCACATATTGATCCAACATCTCTGCCCTGACTTTATGTCCTAAATATTCGGTTTCTGTCTGAAATATCTTGGTCTTCTTAGGTTGAATCTTGATCCCTGCCTTCGTATGAGCCTCCACGATACTCTTCAGATGCTTCAAGTGGTCCCAGGTGTCCATGGAGTACACCAGGATGTCGTCTAAATATTATAACCAGTACTCCACAGGTAAGTGCGCCAGGGCCAGGTCCAACATCCCGCTGTAGACACTTCTGGCGTTTGACAGGCCAAAAGGCATCCTTATATAACGAAATGTGCTGAAAGGACAGATAAAAGCTGTACAATCCCTGCTCCCCTCTTCTATCTGTATGGTGAGATATGCCCCGCAGGCATCAATTGAAGTGAACATTTTTGCACCCTTCAACTTTTGGATTTTCCTGGATATTCGTCAGGGGATAAGCATCCTTGATTGTGACGTCATTAAGCTGCCTCAGGTCAGTCTCCCATCTTGTTCTCCCATCCTTTTTATTTACAGGAACTAGTGGCGATGCCCAGGGACCATTTGCAGGTTCCCTGTTGGATCCACTCATCCAATTGTTCTTTCAAATTTGCGCGCTGATCAGGGTTCAATTTCCTCACCTTAGATCTCTTATGCACTGCCCCTGGTTGTAATTCTATCTGCAGCTCCAATAAATCTGTTTTACCATAATGATTAGGGTGAAGGGCTAACGTAGAAAAGTTCTCCAAGAAAAGTTTGATTACTTCCTCTTTCAGCTTTGCATCTCTATTCAAAATTTTGTTCTCATCCATCTTGAAACTATCCTTGATAAACTTCCTTCTACTCTCTTCTGTTGGAAAATCCAACTCTTGCAGAGAATTAACCGATTCCTGAGAAGTGCACACTTCCTCTTCATCTAAATCAGGTACCGTACTTCCCCTTAGTTCCTCCTTAATCCAGGCTTGTTTGTCTATGCACATACTGTGTATTGTGTCGAGCTTCTGTCCCACACCCAACTCTACACACTCATCTGCATGGTTTTCCACATACACTGCTGTTGACTATAAAAGTCACTATAGTAAAATAAAGAGATCTAAAATGGATATTTCTAACATTTATTTAAAACGAAAGGTTAGAAATATTTGCATATAAGACGAATGGTTAAAATTGGTTGATTTAGAAATTAACAAAGGAAATAGTGATGAATATTTGAGGGTATTTCATGGAAGTGATGTAGAGCTTCATGTTGGTGGAGCAGATCAACAGGAACTGGAACAACAGGGCTTATCCAACTTAGTAGGCATCTGCGGGTTTTTCATGATGCGATTGAGCAATTATGTTGTCTCTGGAATGCATGATAAACTGGGAACCCTTCGGGTAAGCACGTCTGCTGCTAGCTGAGTATCTGCGTCATCATCATAAAGGAGTCAAGAGGCTCCCTGTGTCAGAGCTGTTACTAGCTCAACTCTCCTAACTTGACTGAGGGCTGGGATGTGTAGAGGGGTGAGGGGGAAACAAATGAGCGGGGTTTGACATGTGGGTGCTTCATGGAGGAAATAGATAAACATGTCTTGGGAATAGGCTACAGCATTTGAGTCGGTAAAATTGTCTTCCTTATATTTTGAATTTGTGTTAACAACTGTTTGTATACTTCCTGACAGGTCATAGGCATTTTCCAGAAGTAGAACTTTTCTCCCCTTCACTTGATCCTCTAAAGGCAATGACTCTACCACTCCAGCGCCCTTCCAGTTACCTTCTGTTCTCACCTTGACTAATTTTGCACTTCCAGCAGGGATAGTCACCTTCTCAGCCGACCATAACTTCCTCTCTAATACTTCCTCCACTGCACTAATGCTGTTTACTTCCGGTTCCCTTCTCTCTGCTTTCCACACAGCTGGAAGTAATTGTACATAATTCTTGGTTTCTTTATCTACTCTCCTGCCTTTAATCATGAAAGGGAAAGGTTTGCCATAGGCACTGCACAGTCTCGTTAACCTTTCCTGTCCCTTACTTCTGGTAACTAGTTTCACTTCCTTCTCCGTACAGGATATAGACACTTCCTGTTGCCAAAAAAACTCTTTACCAAAATTCACAGCATGATTCAGGCCTTCTATCACAATCGGTTCTACTTCAAATCTATGATCCAGGCCATTCAAGTAAACTTAATTCTTTCGCCTTTCTCTAACACTCTCAATCCTTTCCCGCCTTTCTCCGCCGTATGCACTCTAGCATTACTTTCCTCTAGCATTTTTCCCCCTATCATCTTCCAGAATTCACTTGACACTAAAGTACCTTTCACTAAATTGCCTGTGTCTACTAAGGCTGACCCGTATATATCTTGTTTAAATAACTTAAATTTCACAAATGAGGTTTTACAGTTTTCTTTCTCGACTAAATTAACATTGTTCAGATGCATGAGAATATTCCTTTCCCATTCTCTTAGTTTGAGCTCTTTATGTCCGATAGGTCTCAAACTACCTCTCACTTCCGGGTTAAAATCATTAGATACCTTCTTAACATTGTCTATATTATCTATGACTTCTGTTCTAACTTTGTCATCTCTCACTTCCGGTACTAATTCACAAGATTCATCGTCCGTCATCGCAACTCCCTTGGGAAAAACCGCCTCCGGTACAAGTGTCTTCAAAACCTCTTGCACAGCGCCAAAGATTTTGCCATATCCGCCATCTGTCCGCCTTCATAACCGCCATTCTCTCTCCTTCCCTGGTTTCTCCGTTCTCCTCTGCATTCCCATGAAATATGACCCTCTTTCCCGCAGTTGTAACACGAAATTGAGGGGTGGGAACTGGCCTTGTGAGTGTCACCTCTGTACTTCCTGTTAGGATTCTTCCTCTTCCATTCATCAAACTTCCTGCAATCCCTCTTCTGGTGACCAGGTTTCTTGCAAAAAAAACACACATCTCCGCCCTGGAGGGCATTTATCCCGCTCTCAGCATCTGACACGTCCTCCACCAGCCCTGGCATGACGTTGACGTCCATGGGCACCTGTCCCGTCTTCAGCATCTCGTTGGCCTTGGTCATCTCGCTATTATAGTACCCATATGTACTCTGTAGGCCTGCCATATCCTGTGCTGGAGCCCTGGGGTCCAAGTTATAAGTCCTCAGGTTCACTAGCTGGTGGTCCAGAACTGCCTTAATCTCTCTCTCATGCTTAATTTCTTTAGGCATAAACAGCAGGTGAGTTTTCCTCAGTTCAGCGTTGTATAATCCTAACAACATATTAGTCTTGAACTCAACTAAACTCCTCCTGGATGGGGGGTAGGCTTGCACAAATAACCTTAGCTTGTCTGTGTAATACTGATGAGCATCTTCATTTCTCGCCTGTCTCCTTTGCAAGTATTCCATCTTCCTACCCTCTTCATCCTTCTTGTGAGTGAACTTCTTTAATAATTCTTGAAAGAATTCACCAATTTCATAGTTGTCGAAAGCTAATCCATCAGGTTTCAACAATACTATCTAAGACTGTGCTTTTCCCGTGATACAGTCTAGCAGCATCCTTTTCATGGCATCATCAGGTATCGTTTCACATTCAAATCTTGACAGATGTTTCTCTAATTCGCCACACCAGTCAAACACTTTACTAGGGTTACCATCATAGGTTGGGGCTCTACAGCTAAAATCCAACAGCCTCTTCTTATACTCAGCCTCCGCCCTGCTCAGATCTCTTAACGTCAGCCTATCTCCTCTGCCAGCTGCCTTTTCCACCTTCAGATAGGACATGTAAACTTCTTGAGCATCTTCCACCTTAGGGCGTTCTAGTATTGCAACTACTCTTCTGATAGGATCCTGTGTCTCTGGTGTAGCGGACTCCAGCCATGTATGGGCGAATGATTTATCCTTATCTTTCTGCTCCATATTCGTCAATTTCTCCTTAGTCTCCGTCAGCTGGGCTTGGAGCAGCTGAAACTGCTGCCTTATTTCCGCCATATCATCTATCCCTGGATGAGATTGTCCCTCCATCTCTACTTCCGATCCAGAATCGTCACTGGGTAAACTTGGATATCCTTGAAAGGTAACCACTGTATTTCCTGTAGCCACACTTTGATTCACTCACAGGCAATTCCTCTCCTGTTAAAACTCCTCTGGCTAATCCGTTAAACCAGGTTCTCACTTTACTCTTTTCCTGAATACTTTCAGAGTCTCAGGCATCTTGATTTGGGGTCCTAGGTTATCCCACCGCTGCCACCACTTTTGTAATATATATAGGTCCTGAGATTACCCTACTCAAACTCAAGGCTCTCAATCTCTAGCCAAAACTCAAGGCTCTATATTCGTCCGTATAATACAAAGGTTCATGTAGTACTAAATTTATTTATATACAGGTGAATCAAACTGACCAGATTGGCCGGTTAGAGCAATATTGAAATAGATAAGACATATATTGATAACATAGATAATAAAAAGATCTTGATAAGCATTACAACAGAAAATGCTACAAATCTATAAATACAAATTTCATTGTTTAGGGTTTATTCCTGGCTATCTTGGATACCTAACTGGGGCACAACCATCCTCTGGAAATCCTATTGACTTGTACCTAAATGCTGCCAATATCATTCTTGCACTTGTTGCCACAGTATTTGCGTATACCTTCAACACTCTGTATCTGAAGAACAAGCATGCTCTGATAATCCGTCATGAAATCAGTACTCCTCAGCAGAATCTGATCAGCCTGAAGAAACTGATTTTGGGAGCGCTAGTGATGACACTGCTTATAATAGGACTCATTGTGACCAATTTCCTCATCCCTCCATGTAACAGACAAGTATCCCTGCCCTTGGCTACCCTCTACATCATAGCAAGTGTTCAGCTCATGCTTTCCAAAAATGAGAATGCATGGAACCACTTCAAGCAAGTTCTGAGAATTAAAAGAGATAATCTGGAATTTTCATCTTTAAATTCAAGGCAAATGTTTGGAAGAAGAAACAGGGTTTCTGCAATTGCTTAAAGAGACTGTCAGCAAAATTTCAGTCTCGCTTCCAAGCTAAGATGGCAATGGCCAATTCACAAGGGTACCATTGAAACCTTTATCTAATTAATAATGTGGAATAAATGTTCAGTTTTTTTAAAACTTGAAAAGTGTATTACAAACAGTTATATGCTTTATCTTTTTTCCTGTACAGTAGAAATGTGCAAACCACTTTTGTAAAGAACCCAAAATTGAAAATAATCTGTTTTCAAAGTTGA
The DNA here is from genome assembly GCF_000591075.1 of Eurytemora carolleeae. NCBI lineage: Eukaryota > Metazoa > Arthropoda > Copepoda > Calanoida > Temoridae > Eurytemora > Eurytemora carolleeae. Next base: position 188,159 of record NW_019396513.1, read on the forward strand.
TTTCTAATCAAAGCTTGATCAGACAAAGCTGTTAAGGGTACTAAAGTGAGTCCAGCATTGCCATCTTTACATGGAATTTGAAGGTCACTTGAAATTATGCTTTTAGTCACCTTAAGGACTAAGGTAGAGGTAACTGATCAAAACAGAACATATGTGTAATTGAATAATAGCTTGCCAGGATTCTCTCTATTGTCTCTATTTAATTTTTGGATAAACTTGGACCTGTAAAGGGCTTATAGAACCTTCCATGAAGCTGTTAAGAATGATAAACCATCAAAAGCTTTTGTAAATAAATTAATGGCAAAAAATTTCTTAACCGGCTTAATACTTAATGCAAATATTCCGGATCAATTCTTAACAGTTTCAAGGAATGTCCTGTAAGACTTTTTTTCTGGAAAAATTGGAAATCCTAATGATTTTGTAGTGGTGGGAAACAGTATATTGAGAACATATAAATAAAAGAAACTAAAAGTTGATAAGCCTTCAATAATCTTATTGAAAAAGGATCTTTTGCATTTTCCAGATGATTCTCGACAGAATATAGATGATAGATAAATTCACTATCTTGATAATGTAGAACTTCAACATTCAACAGGGTTCAATGGGATAGAATCACTGTTTAAATAATCTAACGCATGGTAAAGAAAAGGAATAACCATTGCTTGGATTGGAAACCCTATCTTCATGCTTGTTAAATTACTTGTTTGTATTATCTATGTAATCAATTTGAACTTGGTAATATTTTAATTGAAGTAAATTATCTAAAATAAGAAATGAATATTGTAGCTGAAGTTAAAAATTCTTAGGATGGATAAAATTTGATTATAGGGCATATTTTGTGTTACTGTGAATTAATTGTGAATTAACAAAAATCACTAAAAACCACACAAAGGTATGAATTGTATAAGTTATGAACAAAAATATATGTGATGTTCAATTTTTTTATTTAAAAATTTTTGAGAGGGACTACTCAAGTTTAACAAATCTTTTCTTTTTTAACAGAATGTTTTATTTATTTTTAATAAATCCAACTGTTAACGAAGCTGTATTAAGCACTTCTATAAAAAGTTAATTAAAGGATTTTTATTTTAAATTTCAACAAATAGATACATCCTAAAATTGGATTTGGCATAAGAGTTAACAGATTGAAAAAGAGTGAATATTGAGATCAATGCTTTATCTTGATCTTTTGTTTAACTACAGATTTAATAAATAGTTACTTAATATCGTTTTTTCACTGAACAAACAATTTTTTGACGAAATTGGAAAAACAATTTTTTTTACTAAACAAATGATTTTTTAACAAATTTTTTTTAAAAGATTGTTGTATATTGAACATACATTTTTTTAAAAGGTTCAACTACTCACGCAATGGTAGTGCCCAAAATAACGTAAAGGCCGTATAGAACATTTCCCGAAGCTGTAAACTAGAACGATTTGATAAGAGACAATATAATAGTGTTGAAGCGCTTTTACGTAAAAAACCCTCCCAAAATGTGTAAACAATGCCCATGCTTAAGGTGGAACAAATCAGAAGCAATTTGCCTGAAACCGTATAGATAGATATTCATTATCAAATAAGAAGATTAGCAATCAGAGTTTTCTGAAAACAATGTGATTGTTTTATGACGAAAATAATTGATTAAATGTTTTCGTCATATCAGATTTCAGGTTTCAGCCACTTCTTGTATAATTCCATTATTAATATAAGTATCATGCTAGTATGATACAATATCATTAGCTATGCTAATCATTGTGATTTTGCTTCTGTTTGATTTTATTGTTCTAGTTACACCAAGCAAAAACTACTGGAGTGAGGATTATGATTCAGGTCTGTATATTATTATCATTATTATTATTACTATTATATTATTATTATTATTATATTATTATTATTATTATTATTATTATTATATTATTTTTAGCCAAAAATTGTCTTCTTCATTAACAAGTGAAGTGTGTGTTATTTTTCGATTTTTTGGGGGAGAAATCTCAATTTTATTTCTACCAACGATTCGAATATTCAGAATTTCTTAAGTAATCTGAATTCTAGATCTATGCATGGTTTAAAAATGTTTGTCTACAATCTACATGCATTTACGCTTGAAAAACTAAATAATTATAAGTTTATGTATTTGAAACAAAAAAATACTTTTAGGGGTAAGCTTTTGAAAAGTCTGTACAAGATAGGGATTAATGCTCGAATTCATTCAAAATTTCTCATCTCAAATGGGAAACTACTGGAATAAAAATTTGAATTAAGCTTGAGTTAAGCATTCGATAGCAATTCATTCATCAAACTAATCACAACACTATCATCAAAGAGAAACATTTTGTATATTACAATAGCACCATTTACTGCTACTAGTTTTGTGTAGACAGTAGACAGTAGACAGTAGTCAGTAGACAGTAGACAGTAAATAGTAGACAGTAGACAGTAGACAGTAGACAGTAGATAGTAGAAAGTAGACAGTAGACAGTAGACAATAGAAGGTAGACATTAGACAGTAGACAGTAGACAGTAGACAGTAGACAGTAGACAGTAGACAGTAGACAGTAGAACATTCTCATCATTTTCTCGTCCGAACCACATCGAAATCCTCGTCCTTTCAATATTATTTTTTTTAAGTGTCCGATCCTTGAAAATAAATACATTTTTTAAATATATGGCGACGTTAGGGCATAGATGAAATATCAAATTTTCCCAATTAAATTTTAGATTTGTGTAAAAATGAAAATGCTCGATAAACGATGTTCTACAAAAAAGCGTCTGTATCTAGGGCCCTTTCTTTCGCGGAAAATGCCGCAAAACATTCTCAAACTCGATGTAAACAACTTTTTGTAATATTTCAGCTCAAGTTGGGTTAGAGATATGACTTACAATTTTTATATGATTAAATACTGTTTGAATTCATAGGGTTGTGACCAATTAATTGTAGCAAATGATTTGAATAATATAAATTGAACATTATTTTTTCTAGAATTTTAAGCATGCGGCAGGCAATAGTGATCTCTTAGTGGGGACAACAAATCTAACTTATTTGTAAATAAATCAGAAATCAATGATTTTTTTGTATGGGTTGAAATGGAAAGATTAAAGACCATGTCCACGCGAATTCTTTGGTATAAATTTTTATTTGTGAAAGTTATCCATTTTGGAGGCAGAAGAGATTCAATTTTGAACCTAAATAATGTTTGACATCATTCTCTTCTATATAATAAAGCTCTTTGCTCTTTGCTTGCACATATGTTAGCTATGGCTGGCCAAACGGCTGAACCGAATGGGTTGAAAGTTTTTTCAAAAATCGTTTTTCATAAATCAAATTTTTTGTAATCCAATATTTTTTCGAAATTCCACATTTTTTTATCACGGGCAACGCCGGGCATTTAAGCTTATATATATGTATATCATTTTAATAATGTTGTAAACGACTTGTGCAATTGAATACAGTATAATAGCCAGAAATAAGAAAAAGACATTAAGTGTATTTGATGTTATTAGTAAGAAAATAGTTTTAGCATTATAGCTTAAAATTGGTCTGTGTACACTGTTCAATTACTGTGTATATATCCGGTTAATTGAACTATTTAAATCATAACTTTAGTCTAAAATGCGTCCTCCTATTCGACACTGTAAACAAAGATGAAAAACTAAACGGCCGGTGACTAGAGAATAACAAGAAATTAATAAACAAATTAGATCCAATTAACTCAAGATGAAACAAGTGTATATCATGGTATAAAAGTCGTCTTCGAAATTTACCATATCTAAAAATTATGGTACAAAATACCCGAAAATATAATCTTTCTTCTTAATCTTTTGCCACAACTTTTATGTTTTTAATTGCAAATTAAAATTCAAAGGTTGAATTTTATCTATGAAAGCAATCATGACAACATTCTATGCATACCAAAAAGTTTGCCCGACCAAAAAATCGTCATTTGCATCAAATTGAAATCAACATTTATAGGTTGTAATCATATAGTAATAAAACGAAGAGGCAAAGCTTAGCTCAGATGTACACTACCGAGTACCGACCTCCCTATTAATTTATTAATAGAGTGGTCGGTTGTGTACATCACGATATGTTTACGTATCTATCACTGTACACTTGTATTTAGAGTGATCGTATAAGGGGTGGTTTTATGTAGATATTTGAATATTAGTATTGATAATTAGATAGACACTTAATATGGATTTAAATAAAGAAAGAAAATCTAAAAATTTGCCAATTTCATAAAATCCGATCAATACGATCAAAATACGATCACTCTATATACAAGTGTACAGTGTTAGATACGTAAACATATCGTGATGTATACAACCGACCACTCTATTAAATAAATTAATAGGGAGGTCGCTTGTGTACATGGGGAAAGATGTTTTTAACGAATTATTTTATTTTTAGTTTGAAAGATCTTTATTTTTTTAAGGGAAAGTGTGAACGCACAACAGGAGATTTAAGTGATAATGAGGTTAGTCCCAAATCAATTAAAACTTAAGGATGTNTTTTTTTGCCGCCGTAGTCTAGGCATTCTCTGTATGAATCCTTGATAAGCTAAAATGTTTAATAAAAGGAGGGGGTCTTGAAGCCTGACATAAAAATTAAGATATTAACTTATTAATTAATCTGATAATTTTTATACAGGGTGTCCCTAAAACGCTTTTCTAGCACTGATCATGGTTCAATTTTTGAAATTTTTGAACTCTATGGAAAATTTACGGTCGATTGATAATATCAATTAGGAGTACGTAGTACAAAACATTAAAGAAGTAATACAGTTTGAAATTTGACATTTTGGCTTGGTTGACTTTATGGAATTAAATTTGATCGTATTAGGGAATTTTATTAGGGTCTTAAAAAGTGAAAATCATCTATAAACTGCGCAGTTATTCTCGAAGAATGACAAGACCTTAATTTACTATGCTGGTATTGAATTTCCTTTAGTTTTGAGTACCAAACAAGAAAAGGCCACAACAACCTTATTCCTGAGCTGAAAACTTTAGAATAAGATATCTTTAATCCCAATCACTTAATCTGAGTGCTACAATGTCTAAAAGAGCGATTATTTGGGACACCCAATAGTACAGATGGGCACGTTCGGCTTTTTTCATTTCGTTCGTTCATCGTTCGTTAACGACCCATTTGGTTAGTTTTTTTCAATCTTTAAAAAATTATGCGCTCGCTTTCTCACAAACTTCGTTCATTGTCCATCTTTTTTGTTCTTTTCCTCAGTGAACTATAGCTTAATTTAATTGAAATGTTTTGTTATCATTATTAAAATTAGGTGGACAAAATAATCAAAACAGCCAAGAGCTATTGTCCATGCTTTATACTTTTTCTGTTAATATAATCATCAATTTGTAATTTTAAATTAACTCTGTACACAGATACATGTATTTTAGCAATAAACTTTATTTTTTCTTATCTTATCTATAGTTTTTAAAAAGATTGTTCCAAACAATTTTTCGTTCAAGTAAAAATTATTTTTTTTCAAAATCTTTTGAAAAAATTGGTTCGTTCAGTAAAAGAAACAATCGTTTTTACAAGTTCCGTTCAAACGATCTAAAATCTTTCGTTTATTTCGTTCGTTTACAAGAACGATGCCCATCTCTACGGTCTGTAGGTATTTCAAGATTGTAAACTGAAGTTAGCTAGAGCCCTGGGGAGTGAATGCAGCACTACTACAGTAGTTCATGTAGGTGTTTATCATAACTTTGGTTTAAAGGGACTGTAAACGCAATTTCATTTGACCCTTCATTTATAGAATGGAATTTCCGATTCACAAAAGTTCCCTTAAACGAAATGTCAAAAGTAAGAGAGCTGTACAATGTACATGCTTCTCCTTTTGTAATATATTTATTTTCAATTGTGGTTTCAATTTGAAAAAAGGATTTGCGCAATTCTGCTACCAAAAGCAACGGAGGAATCGATAATATTTTCCATATTAGTGATCTGACAATTTTACCAAGCCTTTACGGTTTTTATATCGTAAATTCGATTTTATTGGGCATTTAGGGCGCTTCGCGCCCAGCTTTTATTTTAACTGTGAACATTTTCTCTTTGTATACATTGTTAAACAAAAACAAACAAATTTTTGCGGATATTATATAAAAATTTCTTGGATTTTCAAAATTTAATGCAATCAAATTTTGTTGGAAGCAAAATCTTGATCATCAATAAACTTTCCTTGGGATTATGTGAGGTACCACACAAAATTTGGGCCCGAACGCTACAGCCATTTTTGAAGTTTATTGGATACAAACAGACAAGCAAAGTATGTAAGTATGTAAATAAACAGTTAGTCACTTAAATTTCGAGTACAGTCCCATTAGAACTTGTCTACGAAGAAAAATGACCAGCTTTTAAGCATATTTGTGGTTAAAATAAGATAATTAACTACAATTTGACACAATTTGACACAATTTGACCCATGTTACACTGGTGTACTTCTCCTTTTAAGTTAGCCATGGGTAAAAAATTTTAAATGAAACAATCTTGTCCTTAAACGAAGATTTAGTTCTATTTTAAAATATGCTGTTAAATAGAATACAACTTAGTCACCATCATTGACATTATAGTATTAAATAAATATTCTACAGCTTTTGCACATAACCAGAAATGTAATAATCATCATATTCGATATTTTTCAATGATAAAACTTTTAAAGAATTAGAACATGTTAAAGCATTATTAATAAAAAAGTATGTGACTGAATATAAGAAAAAAGGCGTAGTTTTCTAAAAAAACAAGTTCAATAATATTACATTGCTCTACTCATTAAAGCTAACTAACTAAAAAAGAAGTTCCTTGTGACGGAAAACTTTCAGTCATATTTTAAAATTCGTTAAAAAATAAATATATGCTCTATGTTTAAAATACATACATGACCCTACAAAAAAAATAAAAAAGCCGACACGAAATTTATGAAACCGGGCTGTTAAGTTGGGACTGAACTTTTAACCAGGACCTCTAGTTCAACGTGTACTGTCTAGACCAGGACCTCTAGTTCACCGTGTACTGTCTAGACCAGGACCTCTAGTTCACCATGTACTGTCTAGACCAGGACCTCTAGTTCACCGTGTACTGTCTAGTCTGGAGATCTACTGTACTGCAAAAACCAGAAACTTACTGTTTGTTGTTTTCACAACCACAACTGCTCAAGAAACTGGGATTCTATAAATGATGATTATGTGAAACTAGCAGTAGACTTTCTAACGGATCAGGTAAATAATCATTTGATTGAAGATCGGTGATTCAGGATTTATACAAGTTGGTAGTTGAACGGCAGTTCCGCGACCACCTCTCTCAAATTCATTAAATTTGGTCCAAGCTGATCGTATTCCGACTAAGTGTGAGAGGGGGGGGGGGGCTGCAATTATTAATGCATGTAAACCCTGTCTGCAACATTTCGGGGTATTTTTTCTAAATAATTGCCACCAAAATTGCCATATTTCCATGAAGGGTCACTTGAAATTACGCATTGTTTTTTAGAAGAAATGGCTGGAAAAAGAAAAAACCAAAGGGTATGAATCTTGCCACCCTCTGGGCTCAAGTAAGAAAAATTTAATCATTTTGTTAACCTTGACGTAACACGACAGAATTAACGAATGTTAATTGTAATTTTAAAACTATTAGTATTAATATTTGCAAATGGCAAATAAAAAAGTTACAGTTTAAGTTTGTCAAATATTCTTAAAGAAACTTATGATCGTACTGATTTATTTGTAAATAAGAGGTGTCTCTCTTTAGTTCATTTAATTGTCTAAAATTAGGTCTGGATGCCAGTAAATGTCAGAAAGACTGCCAAAGCCTCGCGAATTCAGAATTTGCACAGAACTGCAAAAAGGACGGTGGATTCTTCAAATGTTGCGTGAGGAACAGATGTATTTAAATTTTCAATTTAAACAAGGATTTCTTTATTCTTAACTTTAAGTATTAAAGAAACTACATTCTCACCTCCATTTAAAATTTATAATTTAATGTCTTTGATATTTCAAACTATTTCTGCCAGATCAAAGTTTCAAATATCAAAGGATTTAGACCATCAGGTGCAAACATACAGAAAATGAAAACAGTTCGAGGAAAGTTATTAATATCTTTTAAAACATTTGATCATGTTTAACATGATATATTTATTGGGAAAGCTAATTTAACTTTTACCTAATTTATTTCCAGAAATTACAAATTTCTTTGAAATTAAAAGTCCTCAAACATTTTTCTCTACATTATGAAAATTAAATTATCAAATGTTTTTTTAAATACCTGTATATTCCCAGACGAGATGGAGCACATTGCCATGAATGCAGGTTTTGCTGCACACTTCTCATGTGTACAATAAAAACAGATGAAAGTAAGTGAACTTCTTTACATACTTTTCATGTGAACAATCAAAACAGAGGAAAGTAAGTAAACTTCTTTACATACTTCTCATGTGTACAATCAAAACAGATGAAAGTAAGTAAACTTCTTTACGTACTTCTCATGTGTACAATTAAAACAGAAGAAAACTTCTTTAAGTACTTATCATGTGTACAATCAAAACAGAGGAAAGTAAGTAAACTTCTTTACATACTTCTCATGTGTACAATCAAAACAGATGAAAGTAAGTAAACTTCTTTACATACTTATCATGTGTACAATCAAAACAGAAGAAAGTAAGTAAACTTCTTTAATTATACATCATGTGTACGATCAAAACAGATGAAAGTAAGTAAACTTCTTTACATACTTCTCATGTGTACAATTTAAACAGATAAAAGTAAGTAAACTTCTTTAAATACTTATCATGTGTACAATCAAAACAGGTGAAAGTAAGTAAACTTCTTTACATACTTCTCATGTGTACAATTAAAGCAGAAGAAAACTTCTTTAAGTACTTATCATGTGTACAATCAAAACAGGTGAAAGTAAGTAAACTTCTCTTATTATACTTATCATGCGTAAACTTTGTTAAATACTTACAATCAAAACAGATGAAAGTAAGTAAACTTCTTTACATACTTATCATGTGTACAATCAAAACAGAAGAAAGTAAGTAAACTTTCTTACATACTTCTCATGTGTACAATCAAAACAGATGAAAGTAAGTAAACTTCTTTACATACTTCTAATGTGTACAATCAAAACAGAAGAAAGTAAGTAAACTTTCTTACATACTTCTCATGTGTACAATCAAAACAGATGAAAGTAAGTAAACTTCTTTACATACTTCTAATGTGTACAATTAAAACAGATGAAAGTAAGTAAACTTGGTTAAATACTTCTCATGTGTACAATCAAAACAGAAGAAAGTAAGTAGACTTTCTTACATACTTCCCATGTGTGCAATCAAAACAGAAGAAACTAAGTAAACTTATTTACACAGTTATCTTGTGTAATTTAAAACAGATTAAACCTGTTGAAATTAAGTAAATTTCTTTTCTAACTTCTCATGTGTTTTAAAACAGATTAAACCTGATGAAAGTAAGTAAATTTTATTTCTAACTTCTCATGTGTAAATTTAAAACAGATTAAACCTGATGAAAGTTAGTAAATTTTATTTCTAACTTCTCATGTGTAAATTTAAAACAGATGCAACAAAGTAACCTTCTTTACTTACTTATCATGTGTACATTCAAAATAGACAAAAATAAGTCCACTTCTGTAAGCACATCTCGTGCACACAATTAAAAGAGATAAAAACAGGTTCTGTAAATAAAGGATTTAAACATGATTTTTAGTTGCGCTACAAAGTATACATAAAGAACGCTACAATGGATTCTATAAACTAATCCTCCTTAATTTATAGAATATATGAAACAAAATAAATTTTAATATTGCAGTATGAACTCTTAAGGGGGTTTCATCCCTGTCTATTGTTGGATTATCTCCAAATCTCCAGCTTAAGTCATTGAGTTAAGTCAATATATGAATAAACAGAACTGATGATGGAAACAGCTTACGTTTCTGCAATAATCTCCGTCTGAAAATTTACTTTTAAATATCTAAAATCAAAGATAATAAAGAGCAAAGATTTTAGAAAGGAAAACATAGATCTCTCCAGTCTTGTTTTGTTTAAAAAACAACATATTTCGAACAGCTTTTATTAAAATATTATTTTAGAGTTGAAGACAATATTTTCTACGTATGAAAAAGCTGGAAATAATGCTTCTGTTATTATCACAAATACAACAGGAATACAGAATGCCAAGGAGGTTTTCTACCTCACTAATCATCAATATAAATCCCCTGACTATAGGTGCAACAACAATATGGAGTATAGACTCAAAATAAAAAAATATATAAATACTAAATTTCTACTTGAATTTGTTGAATTTTTTAATTAAGGATTACCCCTTTAAGATGAGCCTAAAATTCAGATAAAACCAATTTTATTTGGCTTGACATTTTCTATATGTGCAGTTGATCTATTGCTCACATAACTACCTTTGTGGGCAATATTCTACTAAACTTCATGCCTTTTTAGTCAACCCCATAATTTGATTTATACTTTTAATCTAGCCTTAGCCTATCATAGGCAGTAACCACAGTGCTGGTGAGCTACAGTGAAACCCTTAATAACAAATACATCGAAAGAATTCATCAAATGTCGTATTCTTCACTTTCTGATAATGGAATGTTGCAGATATTTAATTTTTTAATTAAATGATTATATGGAACTCTTTAAAACTGTTCCCGCATATTCATGTCTATTTATTTATTTTCGCAAATACTGAAATTTGCGTAATATAGTATAAAACTCATTGAAAAATTGTCAAGACAACATTTGATAAATTCGTCCGATGTATTCATTATTAAGGGTTTCACTGTAGCAAAAGTTTATGCGTTGATAAACTCCTTATTTTATCCTTTTCTAAACATATAACAATTCAAGGGATATCATTTCAACGTCAATAACCTAATTATACTAATAGATAGCCACGTTTATTAAGATGAGAATATTTTCAACAAATTAATGTTGCATGATTTCTCTGAAAGGTGCCTGAATACTGAAAGCCACAGCGATCCAACAGAGTGGGGAAGCTATAATCCCCATCAGCTGGCAGATGCAGCAAATGAGGAATAGTTATGAATGTTGCAAATTTATATGAATTAAAAAGTCTCAATGTATAGGCGCCAAAATGTAAGTTATGGGAATTTTTCAGATTATTGTGATTTACTGAAAGCATACATGCATGGTGAGTGGTGACCACAGATTAGTTATCAAAGAATTTTAAAATAAAAATGACAAAACAACAAAAATTTCTAAATATATTTTGATCTGTAAAAAAATCAGAGGATAAAAGTTTTACTCATTACTTACATTAATTCCTAATAGATTTAATGGTTAATTCTAAATAGCTAAATAGCAAATATATCATATCTGAATAAGAATATTAAACAAATGTAGAATTGTGAAATCTACTAATATTAATGTAAAANAATAAGTGTCATACTAATTGATTGGTAATTGAAATTATGTGACCTATATAGAAAATAAGGAATTTATCAAAACTGAATAAATTATAGATATTCATAAGATTAATTCATTAAATATTTTTTTATGCAACATTAACTCTATTTTGTTAAGGAAGAACTGAAAAAGGTAAAAAGCTTACTACACAAAATTTTAAGTTTTTGGTACTTGATACGGTCTATGTAAAAAACAAACAGCTTAGATTGTGCATAGTGCAGAAAGGAACTTAGTTTTTGACTCAAACTCAAATGTTCTTATCCTTTATCTTGGCAATCCAATGTCATAAACCTTAGATATTTCAAACTATTAATTCTGTTAGAGCAAATAATCTAAGTTTGAAATTTCAAAGGTTTACACCAACAGGTTGCATAGATATAAAATGAGAAAATTTGAATTTGCAGCAAATACTCAGTTCCTTTTAGAACACAGACATGAAACAAAAATGTTTATGAAAAGCTTTTTCTAGGTTTTAACAATTCCGTTTGACAAGAGATTTCTAAATTTTGAAGACCCAAAAATTCTGAAATTGATGATTGGAAAGAACCTGGAGAAACACTGGAAAGAGACATATGGATTCGATTTTGCAGCAGTTGCAGGGGACAATAGTGGGGTATGTAAGGGGACAACAGTGGGGTATGTAAGGGGACAACAGTGGGGTATGTAAGGGGACATTAGTGGGGTATGTAAGATTTGATTGAAAGTCCAAAATGAAATTTTGATCTTCACAGTTTCATACTAAGGTGTAATAGTAAAATGTATTAATGTATACATTTATTATATTTATGTATTAATTTATTAATTAATTGATTAATTTATTACATTTATGTATTAATTTTGATGAATGTGCACATTCAATAAAATTGTCAAGTTCACTGTTATATATAATATATAAAAAGCTTTACTGTTATATAAATAGATAAATAAAGTTTAACTAAAAAATACCAATTTGAATCTAGATCGTTTTCAGTCGATGTTAGACTGTTATAAAGCAGAGTCTGGAAAATATGCTAAAAGTTGTAAGAAGAAGGGTGGCCTATTCAAGTGCTGTGCTAACACGTAAGTTTGAATTGATATGTAGGGGGAGTTAATGAATTTACAGAAAAAGTTTTTTTTTTAAGTTTTTGATGACTTATCTTTAGTGATATTAATGTATGCAAAAAGCAGAGATTTAGTTCTGTTAGTGTTAAGTTAAAATTTGTCTTTAAAAAAAACACCCTGCAAACATAACTCTGGCATGCTGATGTTAAATATCAAAAGTCCAGAATTATTTACTCGGCATCTTCGCCATTAGAACTATAAGTCGATTTATATGTTTGCTTTCATATTATTCCAAGTAATAATACTGAAACAGTGCAAAAGAAACTTTTTCTTTTTCTGTAATTATAACATTCTTTTGAAGTCAAGAACTGTTTGATTGTTAATTCTACAAAAATGAGAAGAAATAAAAATATGAAAATGTCACATTTTCTTATTTCACAAGCTGGTAATACATTTTGGGTAATCTTATGAAGAACAAAATTCGATTTAGTCTTATTTATGTAAACTCTGGTTTTGGTTGTCCTCTATACTAAGTCTCATCCTTTCTGAGATTTACTTGAACATTTTCTTGTTTTAGATGGGACCTAGATGTGTTCACTGAAGCAAGGCAAATTCTAAAAGAAAAGAAGTTAATCAGGTGAGTTATAAAAATCCAGCGATCTTGTAGGCTACTGCATAGCAAGCCGAGGCGTTTATTTGAATGAAAGTATTTTCCATTATTAACCGGAAGGATTGTACTTTCAAATAAAAAAGTAAATTTGAGAAAATATTCAGTAGTTTTTTTATAGCATTTAAAAAAAAAGTTATTTTTCGGACCCTTTATAAACAGTATTTGGTGTTTTTAAACAAATAAACATTTTTGGCTATTTAGAAATCCTATAGTTAAGCTCGATTTAACTTCAATATTTCTTTTGATTTAATCAACTAGAGAAAGCGAATGCAAGGAGAAGGTTCTGAAAACCTTTACACACAGGATAGTTTAGACCCTCCCTTGATGTTCCCTTTTATCCATATTCATTTAATCCCAATCTAATAATTTTAAATAATTTTAAATCATGCCCTATTTCTTTTATATGTTCTTTAATAATCATTCACCTTAGCTCTTGCAGTTTCTTGTTCATAAACCCTGCTTGTTTCTGCTTACAAGCACCTCTGACACATCAGTAAAAGTAAATTCAATCAAAAGTCTGACCGCGTCAACTTTGTTGCACCGGCTAGTCCTATTGAGTGTCTGCTTTATTTACCAAATGTCCGGGCAATACAGTACAAACTGGGACAGGAAAGGTTGACCCGGCTCGGAAATTTAAATGTACTACAGCTGCCCATGCTTAGAACTTCACTACTTCTACTAGTTCATTCCGGACTTTTTCAAGCTTATTTCTAGTTATTTCAACTCCTGAATTTTCAGAAAATACACTAGATTTTTAATTTATTTATTTTTTAACATTTTTTTCTATTTTTTATCTTTAATTTTAACAATATTATATAAATAATTAGATGATAGCAGATGCAAATAATCTAACATTTCTATATTTCTTGTTCTCCTTTTTCTTCTTGTTCATACATTTTTCATCATGTTTCAGCTAATTTTGAAAAAAAGTAATTTTTTGGGACATCCTAGCAGTTGCCAGGCTGCTAGCTCAAAACTAGGTGGAGAAGGTCCTGATATCCTACTTTTCTGAACTTTGCTTTGTTTACACATGTTAATGTATGGTTTGGTGTGTTCTTTTTAGCAAACTCAGTACTGATTCAGTTAATAGCTCTATTGCTTTAACCAGGAATGCTGACACAGTTGATTAGGCTGCTTTCAGTATTATATTTCCTGACTGGGGCATTTTCTAGTTTTGGGGCCTCTCCAAGTAGTTCTTGTGACATTAGTTGTAGAGCAGAAAGGAAAGATATAAGGAAGTTTGGAGGAGGAAGAGTATTAGGGGTTTCAGTAGAAGATCCCTACTTTCCTTCGTTTTAAAGTGTTACTAATGCAGAATTAAGGTGACCCATAACTGCACCCTTTAGGCAAAATGGAGAGTTTAAGTCTGAAAGCCCCATCAGGTGGAACCATCCACAGTAGTCCAGTCCTCACAGTCGACCGAGTAACAAACCAGTATTATTGTGCATGGCTTGTATACCTATCAAGGATTATATTTCCGTATTCCTTCTTTCAACTAAGATGTTGAGCCAGAGAAAAGTTGAAGATGGAGTTCTTGTATCTTAGCGAGAGAGAGTGAACTCACACTCTTTCACTGTTTAAATCCTTCGTTTCACTACTCCCGGCCCCTTAGGATGAGTCATGAGCAATTCTAAGTTTCTAACTGTGCTCTTTTAACTGGGAAGTTGAGAGCTAGTTTAGGCTGGTCCGTTCCCTGCCGGTAGTAGAAAGCAACTGTTGAATTTATTTTATTTATTTTAATACTTGATGTGATCTGATTAGTATCCAATTTTATTTCCAATTCTATCCAAATTGTGTCCAAATTAAAGAAACATACTTTAACTTTCACCTGATTTTTTCCAAAACTGTTCTTATATCTAGTTCTGATGCAAAGAATCTGTGTCAAGACCCAGAAAAATGCAGAATTAACACAAATGCTCACTTGTGCTCCATAAACGTAGGTGTTTAACTCAAAAGAGATTGTTTGAATTTACACATGATATCCTAATATCCCTGATTGCCCTGATGGTCAGAATAATCAAGAATCTCTGTCAAACGAGTGTTTTTGCAAGAAAACACATTACATAAAAAATTTGTAGATTTTATTTTTATTTTCCACATACCCGGGTAGAATCTTAGAGTCTGAAACCTAGTCTTAGACGCCGGGCCGACCTCCTCAGACCCTCTG
>NW_019396514.1:0-1232 GCF_000591075.1 Eurytemora carolleeae
GTACTGCAGTGATCTGCAGTACTCTGACCGAAGAAATAGTGGGGTTTAGTGGAGAGTGTATATTAAACAAATTTGACATATAAGAAAGTATTCAATAAAATACATGTAAAAACTATAATAATGCCAGTTATAATTGATTTTTATAAACTTTTTACTATTACTTTTTGTATTGAGTCTTTTATTTCCAGTATTTTGAACTTTGTATTCTGTTAGATCAAATAATCTAAGCTTGAAATATCAAAGGTTTACACCATCAGATTGTAAAGATAAAGACATTTGAGTTTGTGGCAAAGTACTAATTTGTACCTGTGCTTTCCCAAGAAGCAAGTGTCGTTTTGGAAAGTAAAAAGTGTATTTTCATCTTTTCCTAGATATAAATACAGTAAATATTTTGAAATGTTTTCCTAGATATAAATATGATAAATATTTTGAAATGTTTTCCTAGATATAAATACAGTAAATATTTTGAAATGTTTTCCTAGATATAAATACAGTAAATATTTTGAAATGTTTTCCTAGATATAAATAAAGTAAATATTTTGAAATGTTTTCCTTATAGATATAAATACGGTAAATATTTTGAAATGTTTTCCTAGATATAAATACAGTAAATATTTTGAAATGTTTTTCTAGATATAAATATGATAAATATTTTGAAATGTTTTCTTAGATATAAATATGATAAATATTTTGAAATTTTTTCCTAGATATGATTATGATAAATATTTTGAAATGTTTTCCTAGGTATAAATATGATAAATATTTGAAATGTTTTCCTAAATATAAATACGGTAAATATTTTGAAATGTTTCCCTAGATATAAATACAGTAAATATTTTGAAATGTTTTCCTAGATATAAATACGGTAAATATTTTGAAATGTTTTCCTAGATATAAATACGTTAAATATTTTGAAATGTTTTTCTAGATATAAATATGATAAATATTTTGAAATGTTTTTCTATATATAAATATGATAAATATTTTGAAATGTTTTCCTAGATATATATACAGTAAATATTTTGAAATGTTTTCCTAGATATAAATACGTTAAATATTTTGAAATGTTTTTCTAGATATAAATATGATAAATATTTTGAAATGTTTTTCTAGATATAAATATGATAAATATTTGAAATGTTTTCCTAGATATAAATACGGTAAATATTTTGAAATGATTTCCTAGATATAAATACAGTAAATATTTTGAAATGTTTTCCTAGATATAAATA